>NC_053156.1:58042493-58342493 GCF_016835505.1 Polypterus senegalus
CATCATCTGTTCCAACTTCATCCAATGCAGTGTTGCAAGTGCAAAAGCATGTTTCAGCTGCATCGTGAAGGAAGAAACAAACCTGCTCTAGATGGAATGCTAGTCTATCATAAGGCAGCCACATACACACTCTTGCACAGGATCAGTTTGAAGTCGCCAACAATTCTAACATGCACATGGTGGAATGTTGCAGTAAAATCAGCAAGAGACCTTCTCTTTTACATTTTATTTTTACTATCAAAAACATGAGCATTACAATTGCATGCTACTTGGCCAAACAAAGATACAAACATGAATACAAAGTAGAAAAAAATGGCAAAGTGAAAAAAAGAAACTTAACTTTTTTAAAGATGATAAAACAACTTATAACATGAGAGAGCCGACCACAGGCTCGTTATGGTTATTCTTAAAACTGTTCAGTTCTTTTTTTAAAAAATTTGTTTTGTTAAGAGATATTTTTTTTTCTAATTAGAGATAATATAGAACATTGTTTACCTGCTGAGGTATATAATATATGGGTTGGATTCCTTCCAACTGTGCAAGAAACGTCTGTGCTGATAGTGGAGTAAATCTATCACAATCAACTTATTCCTAAACTTTTATTTTTATTACTTATTATTAGGCTAATGCCATTATCCAAGATGACTTACAACATTTGAGAGATACAGTTACAGTGGGATGCAAAAGTTTGGGCAACCTTGTTAATAGTCATTATTTTCCTGTATAAATCGTTGGTTGTTACGATAAAAAATGTCAGTTAAATATATCATATAGGAGACACACACAGTGATATTTGGGAAGTGAAATGAAGTTTATTGGATTTACAGAAAGTGTTCAATAATTGTTCAAACAAAATCAGGCAGGTGCATAAATTTGGGCAACACAAAAAAGAAATGAAATCAATATTTAATAGATCCGCCTTTTGCAGAAATTACAGCCTCTAAATGCTTCCTGTAGGTTCCAATGAGAGTCTGGATTGTGGTTGAAGGTATTTTGGACCATTCCTCTTTACAGAACATCTCTAGTTCATTCAGGTTTCATGGCTTCCGAGCATGGACAGCTCTCTTTAACTCACACCACAGATTTTCAATTATATTCAGGTCTGGGGACTGAGATGGCCATTCCAGAACGTTGTACTTGTTCCTCTGCATGAATGCCTTAGTGGATTTTGAGCAGTGTTTCGGGTCGTTGTCTTGTTGAAAGATCCAGCCCCGGTGCAGCTTCAGCTTTGTCACTGATTCCTGGACATTGGTCTCCAGAATCTGCTGATACTGAGTGGAATCCATGCGTCCCTCAACTTTGACAAGATTCCCAGTCCCTGCACTGGCCACACAGCTCCACAGCATGATGGAACCACCACCATATTTTACTGTAGGTAGCAGGTGTTTTTCTTGGAATGCTGTGTTCTTTTTCCTCCATGCATAACGCCCCTTGTTATGCCCAAATAACTCAATTTTAGTTTCATCAGTCCACAGCACCTTATTCCAAAATGAAGCTGGCTTGTCCAAATGTGCTTGAGCATAAATCAAGTGGCTCTGTTTGTGCTGTGGGCGGAGAAAAGGCTTCCTCTGCATCACTCTCGCATACAGCATCTCCTTGTGTAAAGTGCACCGAATGGTTGAACGATGCACAGTGACTCCATCTGCTGCAAGATGATGTTGTAGGTCTTTGGTGCTGGTCTGTGGGTTGACTCTGACTGTTCTCACCATTCGTCACTTCTGTTTATTCGAAATCTTTCTTGGTCTGCCACTTTGAGCCTTAACTTGAACTGAGCCTGTGGTCTTCCATTTCCTCAATATGTTCCTAACTGTGGAAACAGACAGCTTAAATCTCTGGGACAGTTTTCTGTATCCTTCCCCTAAACCATGATGGTGAACAATCTTTGTCTTCAGGTCATTTGAGAGTTGTTTTGTGAACCCCATGTGGCTACTCTTCAGAGAAAATTAAAGGAGGGAAACTTACAATTGACCCCCTTAAATACTCTTTCTCATTATAGGATTCACCTGTGTATGTAGGTCAGGGGGTCACTGAGCTTACCAAGCCAATTTGACTTCCAATAATTAGTTCTAAAAGTGTTGGAATCAATAAAATGACAACGGTGCCCAAATTTATGCACTTGCCTGATTTTGTTTGAACAATTATTGCACACTTTCTGTAAATCTAATAAACTTCATTTCACTTCTCAAATATCACTGTGTGTGTCTTCTATATGATATATTTAACTGACATTTTTTATCGTAACAACCAACGATTTATACAGGAAAATAATGACTATTAACAAGGTTGCCCAAACTTTTGCATCCCACTCTATATTTTTTTTCTTTTTCCAGTTGCAGCACAGGTAGGTGAAGTGACTTGCTCCTAGTCACACTGTGTCAGTAACAGGATTTGAACCTACTACCTCAGGTAGTCTAAAGCCTTAAACACTGTGTCACATTTCATTGCCATCTGTGAGTACACTGAGTATCCCTGTTAATGGACGAAGCTGTTTGAAAAGTATGTACAGACTTTTGTCCAAAATTATGTTAGTTTAGTACATTTCCAAAACATATGGCCTAGTGATGCTAGAGTTAGATGGAAATGATGGCAGGTTGGGTCTTTAAACAAGATAAAAGTGATCAATTAAAGACAATTAGCAGAATTACGGAATGCTTGGTGCATATAGAACTACAGTAGACTGAATTATATGTATGTCTGAGTTTAATTCCTTTTCTGAGATGCTGATTGAAAGGTCATTTTTCCACCATTCCCTAGGGTCTTTGAAAAGGTTAATCCTTTGAAATATTTTTTATGTATTGTAACTGCTCTCAGAGTCTTTACCAAGTAAATTTTTCAGTAAATCTGTAATTTGCGTATGGGAAAAAAAGATGTGCAGCTGGAAAGTTACATTTGGAGCATAATTGTTCATAAGTTAAACATTTTTTCTTCCATCAATGGAAATATTTTCTATATGAAGATATCTATGTGTCTTAATCCCAAGCATTGTCCATAACTAACACTGATTTTGAAATTGTTTTGTTTTCTAAAATAAACTTGTGTCAAAAGTAAAGTGTCAAATTATGTAGCATGTTCAGGACCTGTCTTAGGTCAGTGATGAAATGACCTTCTTTGTATACAGTCCTTTCATATTAAAATTCATGTTCATCTAAAAACTTCAACTTTGGCAGGGCATTTGTGAGTTATTTAAAGCAGATGAAGTAATGATCAACCCTGATTGCTGAAGTAGATGGACCTAGCTGTGAAAAACCCAACAGTGAGGGTAATTTTACAACTGCAAAGCAGACCACTACTCATAAGCTCCTTTAAGCATTCCATTTTGTTTGTGGAGAGAGTTAGCAAAGCATCAGTCCTATCTGTTTTATAAAAATACATCCTAAATATATTTGTGTTATGTTAGTTTGCATCTCTGAATTGTGTGTGTGTTTATAACAACAACAACAACATTTATTTATATAGCACATTTTCATACAAACAGTAGCTCAAAGTGCTTTACATATTAAAGAATAGAAAAATGAAAGACACAATTATAAAACAAAATAAATCAACATTAACATCGAATAAGAGTAAGGTTCAATGGCCAGGGGGGACAGAAAAAACAAAAAAACTCCAGACGGCTGGAGAAAAAATAAAATCTGTAGGGATTCCAGACCATGAGACCGCCCAGTCCCCTCTGGGCATTCTACCTAACATAAATGAAACAGTCCTCTTTGGATTTAGGATTCTCACGGAAGGGCTTGATGATGATGATGGTCACGTAGACTTCTTCCTTTTAATCCATCCATCATTGTTGGAGCATCATGAAGCTTTGAGTAGGTGGAGGTGGCGCAGGCCACCACCACAAAGAAACCGGAAAAAGAAACAGAAAAGAGAGTAGGGGTCAGTACCGATTTTAGAGCCACCATGAATAGTTATTATGATGAATTGAACATACAGAGTATCAGGATTAAGTTAAATTAAGATTAAAATGAAGTTATAAAAAGGCCATGTTAAAGTATATATTAAAGTATTATACTGTATATATGCTTGTGCAGTGCTATAGACCAGTGGCCTATCCATGGCTTTTAGTTTTGAAACAGCCTCAAGGCACTGGCACTCTGCAACCCAGAACTGTATTCGCTGGATAGAAAACTGATATATATGATTGATCTTGCTTTTTACTGAAGTAGCATGCTTAGCAGAGTTCGTGTTTAAGAAGGTATATGACGATTTAAGGGTTTGAGCATACCCAACAGTAAAATATGTTAGATATAGGTCAGTTACTATCTTAAATCTTGCACTTAACATACAGCGCACAATTTATTACTGTGTAATTAACTTACTTTGCATTTCTTTAGTAAGTTATGAATGCTGTGTTAAGAGTGATTACACTGCAGCACAAGTAGTGCCATCTTCATCTATGAAAAGTAAAATAAATCAGAAAGGTTTCAAACCATATACCACATTCTATACCCGTGGCAAGTCTAAAACAAGAATGAAATGACCTGCTTTTTGTGTCCATGCCAAAGTAAAACCTATGAGCAAATGTTTTAAAACATCCACAAGATATTTGTGTGGATCTGCTTTATTATGCAGTTTAAATGCATGTCAAAAACATTTTTAATGATTCAATATATAATGTGTTAACATCAGTTTGCAAAAGCAGAGTGACACACTTGTAATACTAGTAAAACCGCTAGATTCAATGATAAAAATGAAGTGGCAAATACTACATTTAGATGATCTTTGGGAGGCCAGGGTCAATCAGTTTACCAAGTAAAATATGATGACAACAGTCAGAAGGTTCACATAGATGTCTTTGTGATTCATTCATTGCTTCATTTTTTTCTTTAAACGGCACCCAAATACTAATGATATATGAAGTGAGCCAACAGATGACCAGCTAAGTTGGGGCCTCAAACTCAACTTCTTCAGTTCTTTATTGTCATGTGTACAAGTACCATGTACAAGGAAATGCTTGCTTGCATGTGCCCCTGCAGACAGTGTACATAGACATTAAAAAAACACACACACTATAAATAAATGAATATAAATAAGTAAATAAATAAAACCAGAATCCTAGGAATAAATAGAGACAGTGGCAGAAGTATATGTGCAGGTAGAAGTGGAAGTGACACAAAGTTACTGATTGTTCATGAGTCTAATTGCAGTTGGGTAGAAGTGGTTCCTGAACCTGGAGGTGTGCATCCGAATGGACTTTAGTCACTTCCCAGATGGGAGGAGGGTGAAAAGTGATAGTGCAGGGTGGCTGGAGTCCCACCTGATATGGTTTACTTTCCTGAGACAGCGTGTTTTGTGGATGTCATGAATCTCAGGGAGCTGTGTACCCGTGATCTGCTGTGCTGTGTTCACCACACACTGCAGAGCTCTGCAGTCCTGAACTGAGCAGTTGCTATACCAGGATGTGGATGTGGCTATACCAGGATCCTGTCAGGATGGATTCCACAGTACACTTGTAGAACCTGCACAGGGTTGTGGGGGACATCCGGGCTTTACTCAGTCTCCTGAGGAGGTAGGGGTGTTGTTGGGCTTTCTTGACTACTGCCGCAGTGTGACGTGACCATTTAAGGTCATCAATGAGGGTGACTCCAAGGAACCTAAAGCTGCTGACCTGCTCCACAGCCTCACCTCCGATGTAGACGGGGCTGTGCTCTGTTGCCTGTTTGCAGAAATCCACAATCATCTCTTTAGTTTTGCTAATGTTGAGGGTGAGACTGGTGTCCTGACACCATTCTGACAAGAGTCTGACCTTCACCCTGTAGGCTGTCTCATCGTCCTCGCTGATCATACCTATTACAGTGGTATCATCAGCAAACTTGAGGATGGTGTTAGAGCTGTACTTAGCTATGTAGTCATGGGTGCAGAGAGTGTAAAGCAGGGGGTTCAGCACGCTGCACCTGCACTGTGCCAGTGTTGATGGTGATGATGGAGGAGGTTTTTCCACCAGTATGCACATGCTGAGGTCTGCTGGTATGGAAGTCCAATACCCAGTTGCAAAGTGAAGAGCTAAGCCCCAAATCCAGGAGTTTAGCGATGAGCTGGGATGGAATGATGGTGTTAAATGCAGAGCTATAGTCCACAAACAGCAGCCTGGCATAACAGTTCATGTTCTCCAGATGAGACAGGGTGGTGTGAAGTGTTATGGAGATGGCATCCTCCTTGGACCTGTTGCAGGTCCAAATTGGATGGGGTCCAGACCGTCAGGGATGATGTCCTTGATGTGTTCTAGCACCAGCCTCTAAAAGCACTTCATGGCTATCAAGTGCTACTGGGCGGTAATCATTAGGGCAGTCTACTTTATTTTTCTTTGGGACAGGAATGATGAATGTGTGCTGGAAGCAGGTGGGGACAGATGAAACTCTCATGTGTTAAAAATATCCATAAAGACAGCAGCTAGCTGGTCGCAACATGTTTTTAAAATGTGACCTGAGACACCGTCTGGGTCGGGTGCTTTGCAGATGCTGAGTCGGGAAAAAGTCTTCTTCACGTCATTCTCGGAGAGCTTTAGGCTGGAGTCTTGCCGCGCTGCAGGGGGTTGCACGGGCCTGTCCGAGTTAGCGAGCGAAAAAGGAGTGAAGCGGCGGTAGATGTGGCCGCGTGTGTCCGGGGATTGTATTCCGTGATCAGCTGAATACCCTGCCACATCCGACGAGCGTCAGCAAGGCTGTTAAACTGAGAGACCAGTTTGAGGGCGTACTGGCGCTTTCCGTATTTAATGGCTTTTCGGAGATCATACCTGCTCTTTTGTATGCCTGTTTATCTCCGGAATGAAACGCACTACTGCGCTCACGGATCCGCTGGCGTACTTCAGCACACATCCAGGGTTTCTGGTTGGGAAATAAATGTACAGACTTTGTGGGTACGCAGTCATCCACACATTTCCCGATGAAGCCTGTGACAACTGCGGCATAATCGTCCAGATTTTCAGGGGACACAAACCAGTTTATTAATTTAGAAGCCAATTATTGTTGTTAATTAAAAACATTATTTAATTATATGACTTGTTGGTGCTCTCGTTCTATCACGGCTCACTGTTGTTTTTTTTATAAGAACAGATCAACATTACTGAGACCTTTTATCTTTGTTTATTTTCAGATATTGTCTGATGGACTCAGGTTAGCTGGTCATGTGATGGCTCGTTTTGTAACTCATTTTTGTTAGGCCCCTAGTTAAGGAAAAATAATAATTAAGAGGTCTGAGGGGTCTTAAATAGCAAGTCAATTAAAGTTAAGGCAAAAAGAGTGAAATAGTAGTAAAGATTGGTCACTAATTAAGAAAAGGGTTAGGATGAAAACCTGCAGCCACAGTAGTGCTACAGGACCATCGTTGGAGACCCCTGCCCTAGGTAGTAACCTGGAAAATTTCAGTCAGTATTTCAATTGGTGGATAACACATTTTAGTTTGTATTGTGACGTTCTTGCTTTTAACCATTACTCATTCACTCATTTCCATTCATAGTGTTGCCTTTGCCACTTCATCTGATTGTATCAGATTAAACCTGTCCAGCAAGAAATCAGGTAGAACTTTATTTGACAGACGGAAATATGTTTTTTTTTTACAGAAGCTCTTTAAATAAATAAATAAATACATAAATAGGTTAGATAAGTAAGTAAATAAACGTAAATAAATATACACACATACACTTCGGTCTGAACAAAGAAGAAAATTAAAGTGAAAAAAAACTTCTTACTTGGCTGACTCAGTTCCAGTGAGGCATTATGCAGACATATTGCTGCGGTATAAAGGAGCCCCATGGTGTTTTTTCACACACATCTGCTGAATAATTTGTTGGCTGAAAATATTCAGTGTGTCAGAATAGAAATTTGCATCTGAAATAAAAAGTTTGACCTGGTTCTCTGTAATAAACAAATGCCACATCTTACCTCAAGAAGGGGCCTGAGTTGCCTCAAAAGCTTTCATATTGTAATCTTTTTAGTTAGCCAATAAAGGTGTCATTTTGCTTGGCTTTTCGCTACATTCATAATGGCTAACACGGTACAGCACCCTAGTACTACAAGCAGAAAGTGAACATATTTGGTATATGCTTATTGTAAGATAAATTGGATAGTAGCAATGCACCAAAACTGCTTGTTGGTACTTGTATCGATTAGATACCGCAACCACAGTATATGTAGTAGCATTGATACAAACTAATGGCTTTTGCCAAGTACTCAACTCCATGCTCAGGCAGCTGAAAAATATAGACGGCAGTGACTCAACGCAGAATAGAACATTATTTAATATTATTATTATTAATACCTTTGGCTTTTTACAGAAGTCCTTTAAATAAATAAACGCATGTACGCACACTATGGTATGAACACACACCAGAATGACAAAAAAGTAAGAAAATCTGAAAAGAAAGAAAATGTCTGACTTGACATTCACATTGACTCAGTGGCATTTCTTGACACATTTCTGCTGAATAATTAATTGACTGAAAGTACTTGGTGTTAGTGTGTCAGGGAGGGGATTTGCAACATTGTCCATAGTGACAATCAGTTTTGTTTTAATTTTCTCATTTGCTACTACCTCCAGGGAATCCAGAGTGAATTTCATAGCTGAGTTTCCCTTTCAATTAGCTTGTTGATTCTGTGGGCTTCTATTAAAGTGATGTTACCAGCCTAGCACACCACAACGTAAAAAATTGTACTGACCATCACAGAGTTGTAGAAGATGTGAATGATGTCACTACCCGCATTAAAAGAATCCACACTTCTAAGGAAAAACAGCATACACAGCCCTTTCTTATATAGTTTCTCTGTGACCATTCTGACCTGATGTGAACCCCCAAGAACTTATAGAAGTGGACCACCTCTAGATCCATGATCTGAATAGTGACCGGACATGGAGTCTGTTTGGGGTGTAAATGTTGATGCAGACAATTCTCTTTGTACCAAGAAACAAAGTTCTCCACCTGACTCCTGTACTCTGTCTCACACCCCATAAATGTAGAGTCATCTGAGAATTTCTTCAAGTTACATAACCTGGTGTTTTACTCATAGTCACAGGCGTACAGAGTGATGAGAGAAGCAGACAGGACTGTTCCTTGTGGTGCTCCAGTGTTCCTCATATCCATATCAGAAATACAGTCCTTGAGTCTCACAAACTGAAGTGTGCCTGGTAAATAGACCTTTGTCCAGGACACCATAGGCTCATCCATTCTAAGGTAAATATAGATAGTCCCCAAGTTACAGACGTCCGACTTACGAACTGGGCCGCAGCTGCAATGCATGCACCTCAGTAACTGCCGCTACGTCATCTTCGGCCTGGGGACACTGCAAGCAGTGGCTGGACGGAGGCTGGAGGGGGGCGATTTCGCTGCTCGCGCAGTGTAGTGTCCCTCGGGCAGCTCCCGACAGCAAGCGGTGACCCATGGTCCATAGTCACTGGGGCCACAGCTATCACTTGTTTGCAGGATGGAGGCTTGATGGGGCGGTTCGCTGTCCGCCCACCACGCCTCCACAGCTACTGCTCCTGACTGGTCGCAGGCTGGATGGAGCTGAGTTGGGCATTTCACTGCCCACCCACCACACACGGCGGCCCTGTTTGTTCTCGGTGGGTGGCTGGTGATGCTGCAAGGAGGCCATTGATGGTGAACGGGGTGGCGGGGGGTAGCATTGTAGTGTGCCTCGGGTGGCTGCCTGTTGAATGGGGGTGGCGGTGGGCAATTCACTACCCGCCTTTGGCCGCACCATGTTCATTCTCAGTGGGCAGACGCTGCAGGCGGCATACTATAGTGGAGGTGACTGTGTGGTGGGTGGTGAACCTCCCTTCGCTGCCCCTATTCATTCTCAATAGCAAGCATGCTTGTGCTGTTACGCACATTGCAGGAAGTTGTTTGTTGTCAGTACATGTTTGCCCAGAGGGGACTGGGCGGTCTCATGGTCTGGAATCCCTACAGATTTTATTTTTTTTCTCCAGCCGTCTGGAGTTTTTTTTTTTGTTCTATTCTATGTTAATTAATGTTGACTTATTGTTATTTTTTACTGCGTCTTCTATTTTTCTATTCTCCATTTTGTAAAGCACTTTGAGCTACATTTTTTTTTGTATGAAAATGTGCTATATAAATAAATGTTGTTGTTGTTACGTCAGACGTGTTGACGACTGGTGCCTTCCTGCTGTGATAGTGTGTACAGTGCTGTGCAGAAGAGCTCATCTTAACCTTTTGTCTTCATCCTTCAAGAATGTCTCTGAAACACAAATCTAATGCAAGTGCTGGTGATACAGTAAAGAAAAGAAAAACCATCACCATTGAAAATAAAGTAGATATAATAAAAAGGTCAGAGAGAGGTGAAACTCCATCATTCACTGGCAGAGCACTTGGTTACAGTCGGCCAACAATAGCATTTATTAAAATAATGTACCTGTTCTGACTTACATACAAATTCAACTTAAGTACAAACCTACAGTCCCTATCTCGTACGTAACCCAGGGACTGCCTGTACTCTGCTATTCGTCTGTAGTGAAGATTAAAACATGCTGATATTGTAGGCTACTTTTGACAAATTCCCTAAAACACCCTATATTCTGCCCTTTTCACTTTTCCTTGCTGCACAAACACACTTCCGAAATCCTGTAATGAATCTCAATGCTCCTTAGTACTTTTATTCCCAAAACACTAATGGGAAAAAATTAATACATTTTTTTTATTCCCTCAAAACAAAAATCCCCTTACATGAAAAAGTTGTGATGCAACTATAAATCTGTGGTGACTTATAATGCCATCATAATTGTTGCTGTCATGGCAACCAATTATATCTTTAGATCAACATATTAATATTTTGTTGTAGAAAATTGCCACACATGCTAACATTTATTGAAGCATCTTAATGACATGATTATCATAAGATGAAAGTGATCATTTACAGAGTTTTTAGGCTTTTAGTGCAGCTATCGTATTGAAACTGTGTAATCAAAAAGGATTTGTATGCATACCTCCTCTGCTATCTTTACCTGTTGGCTGATACAATATCTATAAAGCACCAGATATCATTATTTTCAAAGCTCTGAAACTTCAGACTTTTTTTGGGCACAATTAGGAAGAAGCCTCAAAAGCTTCATGCGGCTTCATCTGCCCATCAGTATGTAAAATACAAAAAATTGCAAAACTGCATGGCTTCAAGGAGGAAATCAGAAAATGACCGATTTCCAATTCAGAAGATGGGAAGAGCACAGTATGTACTGGTGAAACATAAAATTAATTGGAGAAACGAAGACGCCACCTGTGTAAAACAATCTCTGTTAAACACATGTCACTCGTGTACCAGGTGGATTTTGTTATGTGTATATAAGCAATGTTTTTGTGCTGGGTTATTTCCAATAGATTTGTTATTTTCACACTTGACATTAGAATATGTAGAATATATTAGAATTTCTTTTACACATCCCTTTAATATTTTTAATTAAATTCAAAGTTTCAGATATCTTCACTCGGCTTTGTGTTACTGCAGCCTACACTATGTGTCATTTGTTAGAGGGCCAGCCAGATCAGTGAGGTACATAATCATGCTCTATCCAGGAGGGCTGCAGTCAGACATTAATTACACTGTGAAGTCACAAGGAGTTTTTATAGGCTGTATGTTGTCGTGTGGAGTAGTCAAGCGTTAAAGAAGCAACTGCTGAAGGTGTACTTGGAATAAAAACAGAATAAAGAAAAAAATGAAGCATACAGTAGGTTAGTTTTCCCAATCTTAACATGCTGCTATGCTAAAAAAAAAGATTCATAATTCTTTCAGTTTATGAGAGCACAATTTGCATAGTTAGGTGATGAGACATATTGTGTAAAATGATGGACTAATGAACAAAACAATTGTTACATGTCACATGTATTACATTTCTGCTGGAACTGTAAAGCAGAAACACAGAGAAACTGTTTAATCCTGTCTGTTATTCCCTTACTGCCTGTTCCTCCTTATTGCTCTCAACAGTGTCAAGTCAGGTTTTGACACCATGGCACTCATCCACAACCTGGTTAGCTTTTTTTTCGGTTTTGACTGCTAATTTTAATCAAGTACTTTCCATATAGCTTAACTATAATTTTTTTTCTGTATTGTTTATTAACTTTCTGATTACTTATTTTAAAAATTGTTTTTGTAAGTTGCTTTGACAAAAGGCCTCTGCTAAATAAATAATGATAATGTGGAAGAAATAGTTAAAGGACATCACAATACAGCTTTTAGTACAATTTTATTAGTTATAAAGCACTCAAAGACCAATGGTGCCTCAGTTTATATTAAAGAGAAATGCGTAATGGACATTAGGTTTTCTAGCCTCTAGGAGCAAACAGAAGCATAGCTAGGGAAAAAACAAAAATTTATTAATGACTACCTTCAGTGCGTTTGAGTAAACACAAGTGATTTTTGTCTGAGTTTCATCTGTGCATTTGAGGTGTAAAGTGACGGTGTGATCTCACAGGTCTCACTCTAATCAGCTGCCTTGGTGTTGACTGCTGTAGTAGAGCTGGTCCAATACATCCATCCATCTTTCACCACTTATCTAAAGCCAGGTTGTGGGAGCAACAGTCTTAGCAGCCACACTTTACAACTCACACTGTGAGGTCCCAAGGTGTTTCCAGGCCATCTCCTCCTAGTGAGCCATGGGTCTTCTCTGGGATCTCCTCTCAGCTGGTCTTACCTGTAAAACATACAGTACATAGGAAGGTGAGTCCAGGAGGTATTCGTGTCATATGCCTGAACCACTTCAGTTGGCTCCTTTCAATGCAGAGTGTCAGTGGTTATTTTCCAAGTGTCTTGCTGAGAATAGCCTGGGTGAATCACTGCCTTATTTTTCTGAGTTACCTGATGGTTTGCCAGAACCTCTTTGAGTTTGATCGAGAATTGCTTTCTCTTCGGACTTCTCCCACACCCAGGTTTTGCTTCCCTGACCACCAAGGCCACAGCCCATTTAGCCTCATTTTTCAGCCTGATGGTGTCCCTCGCCTCTGGTGTCTGCCATTGGGTCCTTGGGTTGCCACCTCGAGGGGCACATATGACCTTTAGGCCACATCTCTTTGCAGCAGCTTCCACATTGGGTGCTGAACAAGACCCAGTCAGACTCTATGTCCCCCTCCAGCACTCAGGAAAAGCTCTTGGACTTCACCCTCACTGCTCGCTTGGGCCTTCCCAGTCTGTCCACGTGCTTCCCCTACCATCTGACTGAGCTGACCACCAGGTGGCGATCACTTGACAACTCTACCCCTCTCTTCACCCAAGTGTCCAGAACATACAGCCGTAAATCTGATGATACAATTACGAAATCAATCATAGATCTTTGGCCTAAGGTGCAATGGTGCCAAGTGCACTTATGAGTCACCTTATGCTCGAACATGGTGTTCGTTATGGACAGACCATGCCTAGCACAGAAGTCTAATAACAAAGCACCACCCAAGTTTAGATCAGGGAGCAGTGTTAATTTTGTTGATAAAAACTAAATACTTGTCAACAATATTTTGTCTTTGACGAAAACAGAGCAAAAACACAATTAAAATGACAAAAACAAAAATATTACAAAGAGATAACTGGACAGAGCGATGAGAAGCTCTTTCCACATCTGTATCATACATGACAAGAGCCACCAGCAAATAACAAGTATGAATGCAGTGGTGCAATTTTAAAAACTTGTATGTACGCTGTTAATTGGATAACACTAGCTTAAGCGTCATCAGGAAATCATCGTGTCAGCCAGAATCGTGCTTCACTCTGCTCCACTATGACAGCCAACTTGATTCTCGGGCAAAAAAAACAGTCAGATATCTGGACCAACTTTAATTACAATGCTGATGAAAATAAAACCCAGTGTAAGCCATGTTGAATGAAGCTAACTGAAAGGAACACCACAAACCTGAAGAGGCATATAGAGGTGCGCCATTCTGAGATATATGCCAAGGTATGTATGTTATCTAGGTGGTGACTTGCTCGATGCCGATACCATTACCTTTGGCTCTCATCCACCCATTTAATAATGTGTCAAGTGCAATTGGGGAAAACATTCTTATTAATGAAAAGGAAAAGCTGACACACACACAGGATTTTGTTATTGCCAGTTTAATCCCTTTACGAGTTACTCAAGAAACAGATTTGTGCAGCTTTGAGAGCTCAATCAGATGCACTCAGCCTCAGATGTAAGTTTTAGCTGTTTAGCTTGTAGTGTCATGCATTTTTACAGCAGATGAAATGACACGGGGATTAATTGCTTTTATTACAGTGTCCTGCACAATCCCGATAAAGGAGTGAAAGTTTTGCATTCCTTCTTTGATTATAATGAGCAGATCTACACATGCTCATCTGTGCATCCATTCTTTTTGTATCTGGTAATACAATTCAGGATTGTGGGTTGAAACCACCTCGCACATATCCATTTACACATACGGGCACAGTTGCAGTGACAACAACCGCCATAGCAAATAAAAATCAAGGCATGTTTCAAATGAATTGGTTGTTTGGCTTCTCTACATCATTGATAAAATGAGCTGCCCCATTTCTTAATACTAACATAAAATGTATTCAATACTTAAGTGCTTGAAGCGCATCTCCCAATTAATAAACTATGTACATGTACAGTACAGCAAAACAACATTGCTTCAATGCTAAATATGAATCTCCAAACACTAAAATTGTGTTATTCATTTGACTTTTGATAGCAAGCTAATGTTTATGAGCATAACCCATAAAATGTGAAGAATGTAATAAAAGCACTTATTTCATATATTAGAATGGCATGTTTGTGAATGTAATGCAGTCTTCCAGTTACAATTAATTGACTTCAGATAACTCTTCTAATTGTGGATTTACACACAGTCTAAGCAATAACAAAGTCTGATCAATCATGTGAGACACTTTGGAAACAACACAGCAAATGCTCTTTTACAGGACTTCTGAGATATTGGATTAATTTGATAAATTTGGCTCATCCGTTAAACATTACTCTTTAGTGAGTTTTTTTAACAAACTAATGATGTAAATATAAATCTTACAGTAGCAAATGTTGCAAACCTAACAGAGTGATTCTCTGACAAACCAGATTTTAAAAGTATTTTGTTAACAAAAACAGCTTTTAAGGGTTAGTTTAAATGTAAGTATCCTAAATTATTTTGGAATTCACTAATTCAACATTACAGATATAATAATGTTTGAATTGTTATTTTTAGCATTCTTTTAAGCAGTATTTTTCAATTGCTGGAGAAAAAAATATCAATAAATTTAAAATGTGCACATGGTCACATAAATCAGATAATCCGTGATGATCTCATTCTTTCTAAACCCTATGCTGAAATGAAATGTGTGCTGCTTGGTCCAGCCTTTTTTGGTAAAATCTTGTAGCAGCATAACTAAGGCATGTTGAAGGCCAGAAAACTGTGATGACAGACCAGAACTGCCATTATCTGACCAAGGTCTTTTGGAGTAAATCCTTTCTACATTTACTCTTTATTTAATGCTCAATAATTACTACATGTGGTTAGTGTACAAATCTGTAAAATAGTTTAGAGGTACAGTATATTCTGTGTATGTATACTCATATGTTAAACAAGATACCCATTGGAATTTGACTATTTGACTAATTTACCTTTACTTTTAGTCAACTCAAATCAATTTACCTTTGTTCAACTAAAGTTAATTTATTTTTGTTGTCTAAAACTAACAGTAATTAAATGACTAAAATGTGACTAAAACTAAAATATAGCTTAGTCAGAAGGCTAAGACTAACACTAGATCAAAATGTATTGTCAAAATTAACACTGTCAGATAGGCTGTTGCTCCCAGTCACACCTCTCCAGGTGAAGAGATCAACTTCTTTTGAAGAGTTTGGTTTCAGAACCAAGGAAGTGGGTGGATGTGAGCCAAGCTATATCTAGTTGGTATCTCTCCACCTTACACAGCAACTCTGGCTCCTTTCCCCCAAGAATGGTGGCATTCCACCTCCCAAGAGTCTGTTTATGTGTCAAGGTTCCATTCCAAAAACGCATCTATGTTCTACTGCCACCTGGGTCACATTGCACCCTTGTTCTTCCAGCAGGTGGTCGCTCTTTGTCGGACCTCTCGCCTGGGATCAATTTACCTTGAGTGACCCTACCAGGAGTTTCTGCTGTGAAGAATGTAACGTAACTCACATGGGCACTCAGACCTCTCCACCACAATAAGGTAGTGATTCCCGGAGAGGAAAATTTAGCTCCTCAATTGACTAAATGTGTGTTATTTATAGTACCACATTACTAACAAACTTCTAAGATAATTTATTGTTAGTGTGATTGAGAAAACAATACTTTTACATTTGCTGTCAGCTACAATATATTAAAAAGTAAATTCCACAAAATGCCATAAACTTTTGATTTTATAATAGGACTGAGCTGCTGCATGCATTTTACACATGCTTAGTCAATATGCTGTAAATTATCAAATTAATCCACAGCAGATAAATACTGTGTTCTAAAGAAGTTCATCTGGACTTTTGTAACTCCCTTCTTTCACTTTTTACATATAATTTAGATTAGACTGATGTAATTGTTCTGTTATTGTATGTATTTTTTACACATTTTTATTAGGTACAAAGATTGTTGTTTTATTAATTTGTTTAAGTACAACTTTCCAAAGAAATGCATATTAGAGAGCTAGAGAAGATTTCATATGAGGCTTTCTATGCTACAGGCGAGCCACCAGTGGAAAAAAAAAAACATGCATCACTGTTGAAAAGAATGTAAAAGCAAAGCCAATTACGTGTCTGTCTGCAGCCTTCGATAAAATTCTTTAAGAGCAGTCAATTTGCTCAGAAATTTGTTAGTTGGAAGTGTAGACATATCTGTCTGACCCTTATATCCCAAGATCACACAGTGTTCTCCACTACTGGGCAAGTAAACCAGAATGATTCCTTTCCTTGGCTGCTTTTAGCTTGAAAGCTTTTGTCATCACCATGTGCTCATATTGACAGAGTGTTTTTTTGTGCAGCTTCTAAAGTTATAGATAAGCAAAGAAACGTATTAACCTGAGACAGAGATGCAAAGAACTGAAAGTTCAAAGTCTTTAATAACTTCAAAACCTAACTGACCAAATGAATGAAGCAGAAAAGAGAAGTGAAGATTACAATTTTAACTAACTAAAACTTACTGTGATCAATGTGGCAGTGCCTTCATCCAGTTACCTTGTTCAGTAGGTGTTTAGTCATGAAGCGGTGATAATGAGATCACATTGCTCACAGATAAATGATAAACCTTAAATTTCTTCAAAGTAAAAAAGTTTTTTTTTTTAGCCGTCATTGTTACTTCTTATTAAGAATTGTTTTCTCTGAGAAAATCTATTCCTAACTTGTGTGTGACATATACTGACTTCTGTTATCATAATTAGATTAACTACTGATAGTAGTGAAAATTAAAGCACGTTCTTACTTGTCTTCTCAGCTAAGATTTGACTTGACTTGCTTGAGTAAAACCAGTACGTAAATTTGAATTAATTGATTAAATCCAGGGACTCTGCTTGACTTGCTTAAATATCATTGTTATAACTTGAGACTAGACTTTAAACCTGAAGGTCAAGACTTCAAGCTTACTTGAGACTTGCATATAGGGCCCAGTCCCATCACTGTTAATTGGAGACTCCAACTTCTGACTCCACAGCCCGGGGAAGGACTGACACATAGACACAAGCAGCTATTTAAAAGTCCTTGAAAGGACTGTATTGTCCCTTTAAGAAAGGATCCTGGTCAAATCCTGCTGTTGGGACGTGCAGCTCTATCTCTGTCCTCATAAGACTTCAAGTTACATTGACTGCCTTCTTTCCTAGCCAGTTCTGACCTGCCACACTATTCATCACAGCTCCTTTTAAGCTCCTTCAGTGCATATGGCTCCATTCCTCTTCCTTAATCGTCTCACTTGCCCATTCTTCTTACAGGTTGACTTGTTATAGCAACAAAGCGTATGTACATTTTAACATTAATAAAGCAGAACTTGCTAGAGCCCTATTGCCTTCCAAATCCACTATCCACGGTTATTATATCATCATGCATTTTCTGCAGTATACACGTTTACATAAATTCAGTTGCTGTAACAAACATGCTGTTGGTTTTAGAACATGTAGGCTATGCACCACTTAATTGCATGTGATCATTCAGATTAACTATAGCAAGTTGAAGCCTGTGAGAACCATTTTTCCTAACCAGATCTTCATTTTGTTTGTCGTATTACGGCAGCTTTATTTAATGTATCTTTGTCTTCTTTTTTTCGTCTCCACAATTGTGCCAGTGCATGCCACGTTGTGATGCAGTCAGCCACAATAAAAATGATGCACAAAAAAGTTCTACACTGGTGTTCTGTTTACCAGTGTACCATGCATCCCTAAGCTAAACTATGTAGTATTCTGTAGGTCAGGTCATATTTAGGTGATGTAAAATTAAATGAGGAGTGTATTTGAGCATGTGAGGACATTCAGTTAATTAAAAACAAACAGCAGAACAGTATTAATATTAAAAATCAAATAAGCTTCTCTACATATCAGGAAGTTATTAAAGTCTTCTTGGGTTTTGAGTGTATTAGGTTTACCATTGTTTTAAAATAATGGCCTGTTTTGAAAAAGTCAATACTCTTCTGTTTCTTGGAGCTTTTTTGTAGTGACATAAAAACAAGATTTCTATTAACAAACAGTGACCATTTAATCACTTTGTTGATGCATTTCTTGTCATTAGCCAGGTTGATAAATTTCCTGCTGTTCTGAAGGAGACTATAACTGGAAAAAAAACTGTAAGACAAGTTGATTGTTAAACACTTTGGATGGAACTTAAGAAATTAAGTATTGCGGTTATGGTTTTCATAAATAATAAGAAAACTAAAATAACTGTTGGTGCTATTGACTGTGACATCCTAAAAAGCAATAGAGGTTTACTTTTAATTGAATTTGCAAGATATATTAGGAGGTACATTAACTCCTCAACATCAATGTTCTGAACCAAAAATACATGTATGTAAATAAACAAAATGTCGTATGACTGGTGTATGGGTTGTAAGGAAATTATATAAGCGGCTGACTCATAATATGACATATAAAGATTGGCTATACTTGGGCTGAAAGCACCACCCATCACAACTCCTATATTCTGAAAGTAGTATTTTAGTTAAAAATAAAGAAGTTACAATTTAAAGAAATATGCATACATTGCATGACAAAATCTATAAAATTTAACTTGTAGACAAAAGATTGGAGTAGAGTGTTTTGAACAGTTGTGGATATTCATATACAAGGTTTCTGTATTCATTATAAGCAAAATATAGCCATAATTAATCCTTGAAGATGACTCATAAAATCTGAATAGGACAATTAAACACATGGTGCTATGTAAAAAAAATGATAAATTGAACAAAATGATGCAAGACAGAAACAATGCTGTGGCCTGAAAAGGGTTTCTAACGTCTTTTTGTGTTTTTGGCAGAAGGTAAAAATACATAATTGCGACAGAATTGGTTGCATTGGAAATAGGGATGGCACAATGCCACCTTTTCCTTTCCAATACTGTTACCAATATTTAAATGTTGAGTATCAGTATGTATCAAATATATTTTTTCCTTTAATAAATATTATTGTTTAAATTAGCTATTTTCATCAATGCAGTTTGTTTAAGATGACAGTCTAAAAGTACTATCCTAAAAATGTTTAAATAAACACTATAATACAAGAAGAAACTCAACAACATGACGTCTACAAAACTACTGCTCTATTTTATTAAATTTCACTCTCAATGAAAAATATTACAATGAGGTTGAATTTATGCAAAATAATTAAACCTCTGTATACCTCAAGATAAACAAAAAAGGTACACATAACTGACTTTTTATAACATTGATTGGAAATAAATAGCATTGTTTTAAATCTGAAAAGAGACATCTGCGTGTAACTATTTAGCTTATTGGCTATATTTCCTCATCTTTTCCAACTTTAAAAACAAAAAATCTTATTTTCCGCGACCAGGACGAAAACCACACTGTTCCTCCTGAATCCGAGGTTCGACTATCGGACGGACCCTCCTCTCCAGAACCCCCGAATAGACTTTTCCAGGGAGGCTGAGGAGTGTGATCCCTCTATAGTTGGAACACACCCTCCGGTCCCCCTTTTTAAAGAGGTGTTAAAACGGTGTTTAAACCGGTGTCAGAGCTTGGTCCGCATTGCCGGCAGTAAGTCGAGCCCGTTTCCAGTGAGAGTTGGACTCCGCCAGGGCTGCCCTGTGTCACCGATTCTGTTCATAACTTTTATGGACAGAATTTCTAGGCGCAGCCAGGGTGTTGAAGGGGTCCGGTTTGGTGGACTCAGGATTGGGTCACTGCTTTTTGCAGATGATGTTGTCCTGTTTGCTTCATCAGGCCGTGATCTTCAGCTCTCTCTGGATCGGTTCGCAGCTGAGTGTGAAGCGGCTGGGATGAGAATCAGCACCTCCAAATCCGAGAGCATGGTCCTCAGCCGGAAAAGGGTGGAGTGCCCTCTCAGGGTTGGGGGAGAGATCCTGCCCCAAGTGGAGGAGTTCAAGTATCTCGGGGTCTTGTTCACGAGTGAGGGAAGAATGGAGCGTGAGATCGACAGGCGGATCGGTGCGGCATCCGCAGTGATGCGGGCTCTGCATCGGTCTGTCGTGGTGAAAAAGGAGCTGAGCCGTAAGGCAAAGCTCTCAATTTACCAGTCGATCTACCTTCCTACCCTCACCTATGGTCATGAGCTATGGGTAGTGACCGAAAGAACGAGATCGCGAATACAAGCGGCTGAAATGAGTTTCCTCCGCAGGGTGTCTGGGCTTTACCTTAAAGATAGGGTGAGAAGCTCAGTCATCCGGGAGGGGCTCAGAGTAGAGCCGCTGCTCCTCCGCATCGAGAGGAGTCAGATGAGGTGGCTCGGGCATCTGATCAGGATGCCTCCTGGACGCCTCCCTGGTGAGGTGTTCCGGGCACGTCCAACCGGGAGGAGGCCCCGGGGAAGACCCAGGACACGCTGGAGGGACTATATCTCCCGGCTGGCCAGTGAACGCCTTGGGATTCTCCCGGAAGAGCTGGAAGAAGTGGCCGTAGAGAGGGAAGTCTGGGCCTCTCTGCTTAAGCTGCTGCCCCCGCGACCCGACCTCGGATAAGCGGAAGAGAATGGATGGATGGATGGAATCTTATTTTCCAATGCCTCCGTCTAGTCATTGTTTCATGTGGGACAATTCTTTCCTGCATATGTGCATTACAGGGAGTGTGACGTGTTACCAGTTCCACTTTGATCATGTACTGTAATTTCATACACAGTATATCCCATTCTTCTGAAGGCCTCTGTGTTTTAAGTGTCTCACTTGATTGAGTTTTCACGTGTCTTTTAAGTGACAATGTGCAAAATCATAAGCACTTGAGGAAAATAAATATACATTCAAATGTATGTGACATGTTGCTCCTTGGATTTTTTTTACATATAATAAAATTTGTATTTATTTTTAATACTAATATTTTAATATGAAACTTTTATTTTTTGCTAATTTAACAGCCCTGTTTTTTTAATTGCACACAAAGAGGGGTTTAATCATACATGACTGCCTTTGTATCTTGGATCTAACATGAAAGCAACTGAGTACAATTGCATAGCCTCCAAGTCCCTAAACCATTCTTTCCCAGGGGCAAGTAGGTTGCCCTTAATTGTCTTAATTACCTCATATACCTTGTTTTTTCATGTGAGAAGATATTTAGGCACACTAACCATGGGGATAATGTCAGCGAAAAATGTAGATGAAGAGCTTATCTGCCTTGTCAGCTCCTCAAATGGTTAAACAGCAAAGATTTTCTTCATTGGTCCCCATTCATTTGCAGTCAAAATGGCTGGCGGGTCTGCTCCCACTGAATATTCAGGTAATGCTCATTAATGTGCTTGAAAACTCTCACTCATGTAATTCTTACTAATTCCACCTTGTGTGAACATCTTGCTTTAGATGTTTAGGCAGAATAATCAGTTCTACCTCCATATCCTCCAGTTGTGAATAAGAAGATTTGAGTGTTTTAAAGTATCTTATAATTCTGCTGGAAGTAGTAATTGCATTACTAATGATGTTCTCTGGTTAATATTAGGCTACATATGCTTCTATGCTGAGCTAATTTAGTTATCTTTTACAATATGTCATATCAAAAGGGCTCCAAGCATTTCTGGTTAGATTTTTCAGGTTAGATTTGTTGGAGAACTAGACCGAACTCTTAATTTTCTTTTTTGTGACATTCAATCCAACATTTTTTGCCAGTATGGACCCGATACAGGTACTTTGTATCGGATCAGTGCAATCTCAAATATTTTTTGCAAATAACTCAGAACAAGCCTGGATAATAATAGAGGTGACAATATAAGAAACATTGGTTATTCAGTCATGAACTTCAAATACCAAGTGTGTTTGTCTATTTTAATTGTAAACTTGTTAAGAATGTTAGCCTTGTGTTTTATTTTAAAGCTTTGTACTATGTTAATTATCTGTGTGTCATACATTGTACATTTTTGGTAAGAAACAAGTACTGCATAATTCTAATAACACTTCATATTTATAATTATACCTCAAGAATTGGGAATGTCTAGGTGGCACACTGAAAGAAAAAAAAAAAAAAGTAAATGAATATTTTAATAGCAAAAAAAGCTGTAGCACAAAACCTATATGTACTAGTATATTTATATTTAATCAGTGTTTAACTAATATAAATTAATTTAATCAATGTGTGAGAATATATATATTTTCTGTTAGACTTGGTGAAAACTACTTTTTTAAATTAAGCTTTGTTTCAGGTAAGTACTGTACATTAGAGAAGAAATTAAACATTGTGACAGTATATTATTGTGAAATGCATTTTTCTTTATGGATAGGTATTTCAGTAACTATTTTATTAGTTGAAAAGTATTTATTTTAAGGGGATTGTATTTATTTTATTATGTTTATGGTCACTGAATAATAAGCCTACATAATTTCATTTTGTTAATAAAAAAAATGAACAAATAACACCTGTGATCTGTAGTTTAATTATAAAAATGCACTTTAATATAGAACATAAGGCATCTCTGACTCTAGTTATGCAGGAGCTTAGTGTAAAAGTTTTTTAAAGCGATAAAGAAAAAAAATTGGAATTGGTATCAGAATTAGCCAATCCAGTAACATATTGATAATTGGTACTGCCCCAACATAAGCCTTGAGAGTATCCATAGCCAGCATATGTTGCGTGCACTATTCTCCACAGCATAGCCACTGCCCCTTTCTCATAGACCAATAAATTTGAAGGACCTGAATACGTTGTCAATAGGGGAACAATCACATTATGAATTACTTTAACCCCAACCTGGAAATATGTTGATATACCTAGTAGTTCCATGTATGTTACTTCAAAAGCGACCCAGTTTTTACTGTAACCCTGCCAAAATGACAACTCACAGAGCCTATTCCTCATTGTTATGTTAACGTTTTACAAAATCTTTAACGCAAAGCTGTTTATAATCCAAATATCTGAAGGAAGTGAAGTGTAGTTAAATGCAGGCTTTCAAAGTCAGTACTGTACACTTCATTCTTGAATGCCATACAAAAAAATATCTTAATGTGATATGCTATCAGTCATATCATCTTTGTTCCTAACAGGGGATGATAATGTTAAAGATTTGATTCGAGTAACTTGTAACTAACCATCCCAATTCTGGTCCAGGATAATAAACCACAACAGAATTACCTGCTGATTAGTTATACTACAACAACTCTTGGATCTGAAGATCATTCCCTGCTAGTACTGTACTATGCTGTCTGGTCTTAAAATAGTGTTATTACAGAACTATCTCAGATACGCTATAACTGGCCCATAAAGTTAATTTCATAGTGGAGATCTTGGACAGCCTGTTTTCTGTTATGTATTAATACCTATATAATAGACTGATGTATCTTAGCAATATAAAGCTTCCTTTGCTCTAATACGACCACTGTCACCTTTTGGACCATTTGATTTACATTTGGGAACCACAGGCTGTTTGTGGAACCCACGTTTACAACAATTGACATACGTTTACAATGTAACATTGTAGATAATATTAGCCAGCCAGTTGGTTAGTCTTTCTGATGATGGTTTATGAAGGGGTTAATTGAGTTACCTATCAGTACTGTGAGAAAAGCATGGTTAACCTTTGCAATACAATTGAGTTATTTTATCAGCTGCATTTCTATTTTGAGGCAGTGTAACATCCATGTATCAATGGTTGGTAGATTGACCAGTTAGTGGTAAGTGTTGTGTTTGCAGTGGTGGTATTGTCCTTAGTGCTTGCAGCAGATTTCATGATAACTGTCTGTACAACAAGCAGTCAATTTTACAAGAAAAGAGTATTTACTGTTTACATAGACTGTATGCAAAAGCAGAGGAGGCAGGAATGCTTAAAACATACAAGATTTGACGGAATCAGAATGCTGAATTTTAGCGTGTGACAGTAATACTTGTTGAACTGTTACTAACGTTGTGAATAATTTTTGCCGCTACTCTTGTTACTTTCGCAGTTAGGAGACCCGGGTTCGCTTCCCGGGTCCTCCATGCGTGGAGTTTGCATGTTCTCCCCATGTCTCCGTGGTTTTCCTCCGGGTACTCCGGTTTCCTCCCACAGTCCAAAGACATGCAAGTTAGGTGGATTGGCGATTCTAAATTGTCCCTAATGTGTGCTTGGTGTGTGGGTGTGTGTATCCTGCTGTGGGTTGGCGCCCTGCCCGGTATTGGTTCCTGCCTTGCGCCCTGTGTTGGCTGGGATTGGCGCCAGCAGACCCCCGTGACCCTGTGTTTGGTTCAACAGGTTGGAATATGGATAAGCTCTTAATTCTTAATTTACTTCTTTTACTCTTAATTGAATATCTGCATTAATAAAAGGACAAGTGTCTGTATTTTCATGTGTGCATCTGGTTGCTATGTTTAATATGTCATTTGGTATGGGATTTGTAAAAGCGGTGCTAATGTTTGTGATGCACCATCTGTTGTAATGAAAATTGAAATGAATTCTGTTTCTACATGCATTACACAAATACATTCCAACAGAGGATGCACTGCAAATGTTAATGCTGAATATGACCAACAGAGAGTAACTGCCCAAAAACACAGGGATCAGCTTATCCACCTTACTAAAGGGACAAGTGTATGTGTATAGGTTTGTATGTCTGTATGTCTGTTTGGTTGCTAGGATTATAAAGAAAATTTTAAAAACAGGCAAAACATATAGAAGAATTGTGAAAAAATAAAAAATTATAAAAAATACCAAATAAGGGCCTAAAAAGAATAAAATTGGTCTCATTATCATACTCTATTGTCTGACATTACACACGGGCAACAGTACTTTCTTCTACTTGTTTGGGCCTTGTGAGTGAGGTTTACAGGAGTAATAATAATGACTGATAACTTTGCACAGTGGACAATTAAATGAGTGAAAATAATAAATTGGCATTTATATCGGGAAACCAAACCCCGACACAACTAGGCTGTAGTGACCACCACTGCATTTTCCCAGCAAAACACTTTAAGAGTGGTCAATTGGACGAGTGATGCAGAGAGGATTCGCTTCCCGGGTCCTCCCTGCGTGGAGTTTGCATGTTCTCCCCGTGTCTGCGTGTGTTTCCTGCGGGTACTCTGGTTTCCTCCCACAGTCCAAAGACATACAGGTTAGGTGGACTGGTGATTCTAAATTGTCCCTAGTGTGTGCTTGGTGTGTGGGTGTGTGTGTCCTGCTGTGGGTTGGCGCCCTGCCCGGGATTGGTTCCTGCCTTGCACCCTGAGTTGACTGGGATTGGCTCCAGCAGAACCCCGTGACCCTGTGTTTGGATTAAACAGGTTGGAATATGGATCGATGGATAGGAATAATGAAAAAATGTGAGATTTTGATGAATCTTGACATTTAGACCTTTCTGAATCCGAAAATGCCATTTTTGAAATTATGTCTGTCTGTGTGTAAAGAAAATAACTCAAAAACACTTTGACCTAGGTCAGTAAGAGTTTGTACCTACTTTCTATTAAAAATAAGGAATCCTACTTGGGCCACTTCCAGCAACCAGAAGTGGTACTTTAACTGAATACTTTTGCGAATTTTCAATAAACTATGGTTATAATTACAGATGGATGATTCAAATTTTGAATAGATAATTTATAATGATAAAAAATAAATAGATATGAAATTTGAGAAAAATTACCCAACCAGAAGTAGTATTTTATTTAAACAACCTTCCGAATTTTTTGTACTGTATCATGAAAATATGAATGTGTACACGATATTAAAAACTGTATTCAATATAACGTATATGCTTTTTTATAACTATTATAATTTTATTTTAATTTGTATATTATCAGTTTAACAATAACTTGTAAACATTGAACATGCCATGTAAATATGAAGATGTACTGGAAACATTTAATTTTATGATTTTTTTTTTTTCCGCCATCATTATCATAATTAAATGTAGCTAATTAGTAAACTAGTTTTACTTGTAGCAATTTATTGCAACAAATATTATATAATACTAATACTATGTTTTAGGTGACCATAACTCTTTTTACTTTGCATGTAATCTAGGTTATGTAATCATGAAAAAATTCCACCAATGCTTTCGACTTCCCTAAGTGCAAAAATATCATTTTAATTTAAGTTTGGTTATAAATAGAGATACATTATTATCGATTAGTTATGATGAGAAACGAAGATGTGATATTTGAGAAATGGTTCTGGTGACCTTTTCCTCTATCTCAGTATATGAGAAGGTCAAGGGGAGCACACTCCCGATTTAGTTATAAGGTACAGTATTCTTACGTTTGGAGGCATTTTGATTTCTGATACTGGCATTTGTATTTGTGTTATGTAATAGAAACATTTCTCTCTTTGCTGGTTTACCATGCAGGATTGCTTGATCCTTGTGCTGTCAGAATAGATTCTGGCTTCTTGTAATCCTGAACTAGATCAGCAGAAAATTAGAAAAGAAATAGATAAATGGGTGAATGATTTCTGAAATTTTCTTATAATTTTCTGCTTTCCCCATGTTGGTTTTGTTCTGATATGTTTTGAGAAATAATCATCCCTTGATTCAAGTGTTACAGTACATCAATCCTCGTCAAACATACTATTTTTTGGACCACAAACTGTTTCATAAAATATGTATATATTAGGCATGAATGATTTATGAAATCCTCTGTATTTTTACTTATACCATCTCTATCTCTTTCTCATTTTGTCTCACTTAGTACATCCAAGCTGAGCCTCCTACTAATAAGTCCTTGTCCAGCCTGGTGGTACAGCTGCTGCAGTTTCAGGAGGAGGTGTTTGGGAAACATGTCAGCAATGCACCTCTCACCAAGCTTCCAGTAAGTTGAATTTATGGTTGGTAAAGGAATGTATGAAAGCATTTGATGATTGTATTGCTAATGTTAAAATAGATTGGATAAACATTGCTAGTACTTAACAGATAATGTAGCCAATAATTTGCTAAATGAGCAGATGGCAGTTTCAGATTTGTAAAGTGATCTTTCATGACATTCATTTTGTTCAGTTTCCTCTGCTTTAAGTGAATTTGTTTTTGGGCTGTTTTCTAAATGATAATTACCATTAATTTATAAGATGTTTTAAAAAATGCTTTGAGTGTAGGGTTGCAAAGATTTTTAACAAATTTTTGGTTTTATTCAAACTGAGTGACATAATCATTAAAATGCACTATGCACCCTCTTTAAGCTTACTAACTGATCCCACATAACAGTAGTGCACTAACCTCAGTACTGGTAATCTTAGTGAAGTCAGTAATTCCACTACATAAACAAAGAGAACGTTTGATCTAAGATACCGAAAATGTAATGACAGTCCCCCTTTTTATTTCAGGAATGGCATTCTATTACATAATTAAATAAAAGGTTTCTGTCAAATGAAGTATTTGTTTCAGGTGTAATTAACATTTTGTGTAAAAAATACTTCATATGCAAGCTCTGCTGAAGATACAGTAAAATGCATGCAAAGTGGTAGAAAGATTATTACAAGATAATTTAATCTTACAGCCCTATTTTATGTATTTCAGTAATTTAGAACGTCTGATTATCAAAGTATATTTTACTACTGTAAAGATACTGTACTTAAGAGCAATCTACTAATTTGATGGTACAAATCTAAAAATATTTTCCACTACTGACTTATTCATGGGTGAAGTGAGCGGTTCCAAAAAATCGTACACTAACATTTATTTATATTGTCTTTTAGCACGTTTATTTATTGAAGATAATTTGGCAATATTTGTTTACCTTGGTACTAAGGTGTTGTACCGTGTTACTCATAATGGATGTAATGTGAAGTCAAACCAAATTACACCTTTTATTGTCTAACTGAAAAGATTACAAGATACTAATCATCTTGTACATCTTTCCTGAAGAATGGGCCTGAGTTGTCTTGAAAGCTTGTATCTTGTAATCTTTTTACTTAGCCAATAAAAGGTGTCATTTGGCATGATTTTGTTTACCTTATTATATTTGGACATTTTTTGAATATCTGGACTGCATTGATTATACTTATGTATGCATTATCTCACTGTCTACTAGATTTTAATGTTTGAGACAGCAGTTACTATGAATGTAAAAGTTAGTTTGATAATAATAGCATACCTACAACATGGAAAGAGGTACAGTTGCTATTTATGATCAGTATTGTTTGAAGTTTAAATTAAGATAATCTTAAAAGAAGAGTAAGATTTTTGAAACTGAGAAGTTGGAAATATTTTACAATCACATTACCACAAGCGTTTAGAAAAACAATCTTGTGTGACAATTAAGAAAAAAGAAAAACAGTGTATTGTAATGAATAGCCTTTTTAGAGAATTGTTATATGTTCATATTGAATGTGTTAAAACATGAGTCCTGTTCCATTGGAAGCAAACTGTGTGTTATTTACGTTTATACTGATATTTTCAGATCAGAATACGTTATCATGAGAAAACAAAGCAAGAAAATTCTTGCAACTTTTACCCAAGGAGTCATTCATCTTGAAAGAACCTGCATAATCTACCTGAGCTCTAAAATATGTGGTATAAATATCATTCATGTAAGATGAACTATGTTTAAACAGTATGAGAGAATTATATTTGTATTTAATGCCTAATTACAATAATCCTTCATACATAACTGAAAAATCTTGATTATGCATATTTTAATTATACAAAATAAACATACTGCATTCTATTAAAGAAAAGGTTTCACTGTCTCTGCCCAAAGAAATCTAACTATGGCATATTGTTTCTACAATGGTGCAGTCCTGCAGCAGAGCATCTATATTCATTTGACTGTTACTTCAACTAGACTGATTGGAACTACCTGGTCCTATACCCCATCATGACCGTGTTGAATTTCGTCAGTTTCTGTCCGTTGCAGTTACCATGTCATTTTCAAATTGCCTTTACTTTTTGATTTACCCTCCTAAGAATGATTTAAAATGTGTCAGTGAAAATCAAGAGTCTGTGTACATACAGTATATTGAAATTTTATATTATTAATGTATACACTGAAATGAAGACATAATCTGCCAGTCTTTGTTTAACTTTCATGAGGTATTGTATCCAAAAGTATTTAAGTAAAAAAAACAAAGAATGCTAGTTTGAAAAAAATAATACATAATAGGGTGTAATCAGAAAGCTTTGAGCTTAACCTAGTAAAAGAAGCACCTTTAAAACCAAACAGGTTTTACTGGTAAAATTGCTGATTGGGACACGTGTTAGTTACACCATCCATGTCTGAAAAATACAGTAGGGTGGGTCTGGCATCTTTGCCAATACACAGTTTACAAGGTGGCCATTGCAATCTGTGCAGTGTGAGCATAAGCATTATTAAGAATCCATAAAGAGATGGTCAACAGCTTTCCTCCTCACTTTTCTGTGAATGACTGCTGAAAACACCAGCTCAAATCAACGTACAGTGCATCCGGAAAGTATTCACAGCGCATCACTTTTTCCACATTTTGTTATGTTACAGCCTTATTACAAAATGGATTAAATTCATTTTTTTCCTCAGTATTCTACACACAACACCCCATAATGACAACTTGAAAAAAGTTTACTTTTTGCAAATTTATTAAAAATAAAAAAACTGAGAAATCACATGTACATAAGTATTCACAGCCTTTGTTCAATACTTTGTCGATGCACCTGTGGCAGCAATTACAGCCTCAAGTCTTTTTGAATATGATGCCACAAGCTTGGTACACCTATCCTTGGCCAGTTTTGCCCATTCCTCTTTGCAGCACCTCTCAAGCTCCATCAGGTTGGATGGGAAGCATCGGTGCACAGCCATTTTAAGATCTCTCCAGAGATGTTCAATCGGATTCAAGTCTGGGCTCTGGCTGGGCCACTCAGGGACATTCACAGAGTTGTCCTGAAGCCACTCCTTTGATATCTTGGCTGTGTGCTTAGGGTCGTTGTCCTGCTGAAAGATGAACCGTTGCCCCAGTCTGAGGTCAAGAGCACTCTGGAGCAGGTTTTTATCCAGGATGTCTCTGTACATTGCTACAATCATCTTTCCCTTTATCCTGACTAGTCTCCCAGTTCCTGCCACTGAAAAATATCCCCACAGCATGATGCTGCCACCACCATGCTTTACTGTAGGGATGGTATTGGCCTGGTGATGAGCGATCCCTAGTTTCCTCCAAACGTGATGCCTGGCATTCACACCAAAGAGTTCAATCTTTGTCTCATCAGACCAGAGAATTTTGTTTCTCATGGTCTGAGAGTCCTTCAGGTGCCTTTTGGCAAATTCCAAGTGGTCTGCCATGTGCCTTTTACTAAGGAGTGGCTTCCATCTGGCCACTCTACCATACAGGCCTGATTGGTGGATTGCTGCAGAGATAGTTGTCCTTCTGGAAGGTTCTCTTCTCTCCACAGAGGACCTTTGGAGCTCTGACAGAGTGACCATCAGGTTCTTGGTCACCTCCCTGACTAAGACCCTTCTCCCCCAATTGCTCAGTTTAGATTGCCGGCCAACTCTAGGAAGAGTCCTGGTGGTTTCGAACTTCTTCCACTTACGGATGATGAAGGCCACTCTGCTCACTGGGACCTTCAAAGCAGCAGAAATTTTTCTGTAACCTTCCCCAGATTTGTGCCTCGAGACAATCCTGTCTCGAAGGTCTACAGACAATTCCTTTGACTTCATGCTTGGTTTGTGCTCTGACATGAACTGTCAACTGTGGGACCTTATATAGACAGGTGTGTGCCTTTCCAAATCATGTCCAATCAACTGAATTTACCACAGGTGGACTCCAATTAAGCTGCAGAAACATCTCAAGGATGATCAGGGGAAACAGGATGCACCTGAGCTCAATTTGGGGCTACATGGCAAAGGCTGTGAATACTTATGTACATGTGCTTTCTCAATTTTTTATTTTTAATAAATTTGCAAAAATCACAAGTAAACCTTTTTCACATTGTCATTATGGGGTGTTGTGTGTAGAATTCTGAGGAAAAAAAATGAATTTAATCCATTTTGGAATAAGGCTGTAACATAACAAAATGTGTAAAAAGTGATGCGCTGATAATACTTTCCGGATGCACTGTAATATTGAATATTTGTGTTGGCTATTGTGAGGCATACAATTAATATAAACCACACCCTCAACATTATAAATATTTTTGAACACTGGAACCAGCAATGGATTAGACCTGGAATGGTTTGACTGTTGTCTATTCAACGATTTTCAGTTGTATTTTGTATATTTGGTCATAATGATGTACCCAAGTTTGTCCCCAATTATGAAAGGTTTCTTAAGTTTTTCCCAGTGATAGCATTATAACTTGTGGTAATACAATACAATATAAACCACAAATGTTTGAAATATATAATTTACTTATTTTACTACATAGCAGCAAGACATTGGTGACTTATAAAATTAGAATGATAGAATTCTCCTTTCTGGTATATCCTAAAACTTTTCTGTCATTCCTTGTACGTATATTCTGAAACCCACTTCAGTGTCATGTTATGCCTCAGTCTGTCCCATTAGTACTGGAATCAAGACAGGACAGTGTATTAGTGTGTTGCAGGGCTTATGCCTACATACATACTCAATGACACTAAGGCTAATTTAGATTTAAAGGTTTACCTAACCTGCATGCCATTGTGGGTGAAATGTGGGAGAAGAATCAGAGTGTCCAGAGGAAAACCCATGCAACTATAAAGATTAAATTTAATGCAGATAACAGTGGAGTTCAGAATTCAAACCCAGGATGAAGGATCAGTGAGCCAGCACCATCAACCACTGTGCCAAAAAAGGCCTTGGAAAACTAATCATAAAAAAGTACTATTTGCTTTGATATGCAGTATTACATCTTAAAGAAGCTCTTAACAATGTGGATTTTCCAGATTAATCCTTTTCTTTCTCCTCTTTATTGAAAAGTTCAGGTTCAGCTAAATTACGAGGAGTTCTGCTATGCACTTCTCTCTTTAGGCGAGTCTACAGATGTATTTTAGAGTTATTGGGAAATGGTGATTTTTATTGGTATTATGTTGTTCATTTCTATTTATGGTGAGGCTCACACAAGTCAAGTCAAATTCCATACAACTGATGGTACTGTGAAAATACATACTATGTTTAAAGTCTGTTGGGTTTGTTTTCCCTAAAAAATATGAAGCTGAATTTCAGCATATTTCCTTACATTGAGCCATTTCTACAAGATATGAAAAAGCATTATAAATGTAAGATATTAGTATGGTAAACTCGATTGCTAAAGGTTGCCTCCTGCATAGTTTTGCTTTTTCATTAGTAATATTGGCAGCCTTCAGAGTAAAACAGTGAATCCCTTTATATATTTAATTTCTCCATGACAGGGTCTGAATGCATCACAGCCTTTTAAATAATCCAGCTATTACGCTTGTGCTTGATCCGTGACAGTTTTTTTCACAGCAGTTAACATTTGTGGGTATGAATTGTGCTTAATTTAAATCCTGTGAGCAGGGCTCATTAATTACACAGGAACCCAATGAATAACAACCAATATACAAACACCAAGGGAGACTACTATCAGGGTCGTGTAGGGGTAATTGTAAAATTTAATTCTCTTTCTTTAGTTTGCAAAATTATTTATTTTGCTAAAGCACCAAAGTATCAGAAAAGGAAAAATAAAATTCTAGTTTCAGATCCCAGATACAGTAGGTAGCCAGACAAGCCAAATATTTGAATTTCACAGTGCAACACAATGCAAGCAAACAGTAATGATGTCAGAAAAATAATTAATATGAAGGTGTGAAATCAAATGTAAAAAAGGACACAATTAGGCTGAAAAATTATTTTAAGGTTTTAGCAGCTTCAGCCCAACTTGAAATTCACTCTGCCCTTTTTTCTAAAATATGGTATTCACAAACATTAGGACTCGAGAAACAGGTGTTTTAAGAAATCAAGTTACATTGTTACTCACTATAATCAAATAAATACTGCTGAAACAAGAAGTTACAGTTATGAAACAAAGGTTTTAATTTTAGAGTGTATTAACTACAATTTTTGGTAACAAGTCATGCTAGGTAAGGGTACAGTTTCATTATCATTAAAATCTGCTTCAGCTACTTCTTTTATTCTCTTGATTATCTGCTTAGACAACTTTTTGAAAGATACTTATCAATACAAGATAATTTTTTTTCACATACAGTATAAGTAAAATTCTTTTGTCATATATGTTCTGTGTCTGTGTTCTCATTTTAGATGAAATGCTTCCTAGATTTCAAATCTGGAGGAGCAATGTGTCATATCTTAGCTGCAGCGTATAAGTTCAAGAGTGACCAGGGCTGGTGAGTATAGCACAGAGACGTGTGGAATGTTGTTTTAATTTTGTAATTACTTCCAACAATGAAAAAAAGTAGCATGCAAAGAAAGAAACTGATTGTTTAAGTCTTTACAAAGATTTCAACTGCATAATTAAGATACATACTTGTGAGAATAATCAGTGCTGTTGTGAGGGGGATATTCTGGACAAAGGGGCAGAGTTACATTTAAATCTTTTTCTTTCCAGGCGACGATTTGATTTCCAGAATCCATCAAGAATGGACCGTAATGTTGAGATGTTCATGACAATAGAGAAATCCTTAGTGCAGGTAAGATCCATTTTTAATTATTATTTTTATTTTGAACATATTCATCCATCTTCAGTTATTGTACTTCTAGTTTCTTTGCATCAAATGTACAACTTTTCTTTTGTAGAACAACTGCTTAACAAGACCCAACATATATCTTAGTTCTGATATTGAGCCAAAACTTCTCAGCAAGTTGAAGGACATCATCAAGCGGCACCAAGTAGGTCCTTCTATGATATATTTAAAATCCTGGCAATCCATATTGTAAGAGACATGCTGTAAGCATAGTTATTCAGTATACAGTAAATGATATGTGCACCTATAAAGTTTAACTCGGTGAATATTATGGAATGCTTCATTCAGTTCTTTCTTTACAGTAATACCTTTTGTGTTTATGCTACAATTATAAATTATGTCAAGCAAATACAGGGCAGCTTATTAAATAACACAATACGTCAAACTTTATCCACCGCTAGCGTTTTACTTTATATAACGTTTTCTGTAATGTGAGATATCTTGTTACCGTGATCAGAGCAAATATAATGAACTAATGTGCAGCTCACTAAATATCAGAGCATTTATTAGTATCAGTTTTTTTGGTTCCTTATTCATGTAAAGCTAAAATTATAGACGTGTTTTAATCTTGCACATACAAAAAAGTAACAGATACATGTGTAAATGAGAAATGTTATTTTCGTAAGATTTTTTACTGCACTTAAGAGAGAGTTTCATGCACGTATGACTTAGTGTTATATTAACATACAGTTCTGAGTGCATTATGTCATTTAAATAACTTTCCAAAGATTAAAGTGTTATTTTTAACAACACATCATTTCCTTGGTTGGTGTAAGTGTTTGTAGTTGTTTTCTACACACCTGATTTGTTATTGCAAACTAAATGTTAAGTCACCTTGTCGTTCATTATTTAAATACAACAGCTGGCAATGACACAGAAGACACCTAAGTTTGTTGATTTTGTTTACATTTATCTGTTTTCTGGACCTAATTAATTTAATTCTGATTTGTGGGAAGCTGATCTCAGCAGTTAGTTCTCTGCAGGGCAGACTTAAGTTGCCGAAATTTCTGTTAACATTATACCCAGTGACAGGTTAGTAACAGGAACAGATGATATATTCCACTAACTTTAACTAAACCTAAAATTAAACGTTTTTTTTTGTTTGTTTTTTTTATACAGTTTACAGGTTCCTCCGCATGGCCCTTTCTTTCCCTTAAATCATAAATCCTTTTCCCTTAATTCATAAATTCTGGTCAGAATATATATATTTATTAATTTGGTAAACATTAAATGTATACATTTACAACTATTATTGTTTGAATCAAGCAGTGCATTAATTTCATTGTGTACGTTTCTGAATTTGTTGCACTGTGTACTGAGGCAACATTATTTTTTTTTGTTTCTTTTAAACAGTCTCTGTTATAACATTTTGTGGATTCAAAATGGAAAAGTTAGAATACACAAACTGAAATATTATTTGTCATGTTTTAAATTATGTTTTATATTCAGTATTTTTTGTTAATTCTTTCATATAATTTTATTCTCTTTGCTACATTTATTGGTTAAAATATGCTTTATAAGAAGAAATGATTGTTTTTAACGTGTTTGTATTAAGTTAGGAAAGTTAAGGCTTATTGTCTGTTCCTACATACAGTATGTGCAAATTTATTTTTTGATTAAGGACTATAAGGGTATGATGTCTTACTGCATCCGGCCCTGCAGGCATTTGGTGGCAGGATTAGCACTTCAGCCACAAAAAAAAAAAAAACATGCAGCTCTGAGATGACAGACAGGGCTCCTTTCTGCTCTCTGCGAGAGTAGCTCTGCTGCAGCCATCCATAGGAAGGCTGCTTGTATTATGAAGGGGATGTGGGAAAGCCCTCGTGTGCCTCATCCCCGGAAGAGTGAAAACCGTCGGAGAGCCAATGGGATCAGGCTGGTTGGGGATCAGAACTGGTGTGGTGCTGAGGCGTCACTCGCTGCACAGCAGCACTCGGGTCCCAAATTGAGGCAGCCCATCCTGAATGTCTTGTCTCTTCGGCATGATGATTATCTTGAAGAACGGGACTTATCGTACCTATCTGGAAAAGGATGGGTGATCGTCTGGTTGCAGCAACTACAGGGGGATAACACTGCTCTCGGTGCCGGATAAGGTCCTTACTAGGGTTATCTTCAATAGGATCCGTGATCACTTGCTCACCTGCCAGCGACCAGAGCAGTCTGGTTTTACGCCTAAGAAGTCTGCCATCGACCGCATCCTGGTACTGAGTGTTCTCATGGAGCACAAACACGAATATCTGCATAGTTTCTTTGTAGCCTTTGTCGATTTTCGTAAAGTGTTCAACTCAGTTGATCAAGTTGCCCTGTGGGACATCCTGAGACTTCGTGGGATGGATTTCATGGACAGCCTCTTTACTGGCACTGTGAGTGCTGTAAAAAATGAAAGCAGAACCTCTGCATATTTTCCAGTTGTTTCTGGGGTTTGTAAGGGGTGTGCTCTTGCTCCTACTCTATTCAATGCTTGCATGGACTGGGTGTTGGGCAAGGTCTTGGGGTCCAGAGGCTGTTGGGCATCTGTTGGTGAAGAAAGATTCACTGATCTTAACATTGCCAATAATGCTGGGATCTTCACTGAGTCAGTGGAGGCTCTGATTGGGGCTCTTGAGAGACTGGGTGAGGAGTCTGCGTCTGGGCTTGTGAGTGTCCTGGGTAAAAATCAAGTTCCATGCCTTTAATGACCTCTTAGGCACAACCATCAGCAGTATGTGTGGGAGTGTCAGTTACGGCACCATGGTCATGTGGCACAATTCCCAGAGGGGTAATCCAGCTCACAGGATCCTCATTGTTGAGGACCTGAGTGGATGGACCAGGCCAAGGGGCCGCCCATGTAATACTTGGCTGCGGCAGATAGGTGGTCATTTGGTCATTCCCAGAGGGTGGGAATGGATTTCATGTCTACCTGGGGGGTTGCCAACTAGGATCCCGAGATGTTTCATCATGTGGTGGATGCAGCAACATGCTGTACCAATGCATGCTGCCCAGCCTGTCCTGACCTGGTTGTACTGGGTATATTTTCTATATAAGTATATTATATAGTATACTAGCAGAATACCCGCGCTTCGCAGCGGAGAAGTAGTGTGTTAAAGAAGTTATGAAAAAGAAAAGCAAACATTTTAAAAATAACGTAAGATGATTGTTAATGTAATTGTTTTGTCATTGATATGAGTGTTGCTGGCATATATATATATATATATATATATATATATATATATATACACACACACAGACACATATATAAACATATATATACATATACTGTATATATACACACATATATATACATACTGTATATACAACATATACATATATACTGTATATACACATATATATACAAATCTACATATATATATCTACATATATATATATATATATATTAGGTGGGACTCGATTAAAAAATTAATCCAATTAATTAGAGGCTGTGTAAGAATTAATCTTGATTAATCGTATGTAATCACACACGTAAATTTGCCCCAAATCGCAAATGTTTTTTTTTATTTAAAACGGTTTTAGTGGGCTTACAGAATCAAATAATAGACATGGACATGAATATTGTAAACTGAAGCTGTTTTAATTTCTGAAAAAAAGCCTTTAAACTGCATTTGAATTCAAAACAGAAACAAAAATATCATCCCTGGTTAAAATTGGGCAGACTTAAAAATAAAGTGGTAGTTTAAGTACTTTAAGTACATTTTCAGAATAGTATTGTCTTTAAATAATAATAACCAAAATTTCACCATAAAGTGCAGTTTTTCTTCTTAAAAAATAAGTCAGAAACATAAAAGGTAATTTGACCAGCTTACTCTTTAAACTCTGAGTAACATTAGCCAAAATTATTTTGTACATTAGGCTAAAACAGTGTGATCATTGAACATTTTGTAATTAGATGTATTTAGAATTACTAACGGTCACGGAAGTCCAATGATCCCCAGTAAGAGCCACAAAGTCCGCTTTCTGTAATGCATCTAATTTTGCTTGCTTTTCAGTGTGCACAAAACCATGCTTTTATCAAGGCTTCGCTCGGAAGTCGAAATGATCAGTCGTAGGAACGCGCTTTATTCCGACTCTAACATTTTTGTAGCTGTGATGTGTGCATCAGTGTAATGGATGTACCAGGAAATCATGCATTGACAAAAGTTCCCGCTTGCTTGGAATTGAAAGTGTGATTAAATGCGTTATTTTTTAACGTGTTATGGAGTACATGCATCGAAGCTTCTCAGCTGTGCTTGTGCTAAGAAAGGGAAAATTTTAAAAATAACGTAACATGATTCTCGTTAACCTAATATTTTTCATACGTCCCAAACCAAGGAGATGCGAAGGTAAAATGAATCGGTAGCGTACATAGTCAGTACATCCCTCTCGAATCAACCTCAATGTCGGCGTTAGAGGCTTAAGACTCTACAATTAGCCACAGCGTGTGGCTTGTCTATGCTAAAGTATGTATTGTAGATCGGGTATATATATACATTTATATATATACCCGTATCGCAGTGGAGAAGTAGAAGTTATGAAAAGAAAAGGGAACATTTTAAAAATAACGTAACATGATTGTCAATATACAGTAATTGTTTTGTGAGTGTTATTGAATGTTGCTGTCATCAAGGATTTGATTATCATTATTTCTTTCAATCAGGCTCGTATTTGTAGGATGTGTTCAAGTTACATTCCGTGTTTGTCAATCGCTGTAAAGATAAGAGGTTTCATTCATCGATTAGTTCCTTACTGCATCAATAAACAGCTCGTCTTCCTTTTATCTGTGATGTGACAAACTGCATGCACGGTTTTTTTTACACTGTCTTCCTTTAGCAGGACATTCACTTTTTCCACCGTGTGCTTTGTTTCCGCAGTAGCTGCACTTATGAATATGATTCTATGTATAAGACGCTTCATATTTTTTTGCTGCCTTCTCAATTGTGTAATTCGGTTTTGTTCAGCACTCTTTGGAACTGTTGCTTTTGTCTGTGCACTGCGCCAGTTCACGGAGCCGCTTGGTGTTCTTGCATCGAAGGTTCCCAGCTGTACTGGTGCCATCTCGTAATGTCAGCTAAGACCCGCACTTAAAACTTTCTCTCGCAGTTTCAATGAGTTTGTGCCAAACACCACCCTGACCATCTCATCTTCCTCTGCATAAGCACAGTCCTTCACACGTGAATATTTACCGGCAGTGTTTGTATTGGATTGCCGCTGATGGACGGCCTTATATGGGCAGGCACTAAATTACAAACGCTAGTGGTAGCCTATGAACTTAATTTAATATAAACTTACGGTTCACGCCGTGCTTTGTTTCCGCAGTAGCTGTACTTATGAATATGCTTGTATGCATCATTTGCTTCATAATGTTTTTCTGCCTTCTCAGTTGTGAAATGGCGTTTTGTGCTGATCGCTGTTTGGAGTTCTTCCTTGTGCTCTACGCACTTACGTAGGAGGCGTGATGATGTCACACGAAACTCCGCCCCCCGCGGCCATCTCCAACTCAAGACTCCATTACATTATATGGGGAAAAATAGCTTCCAGTTATGACCCTTATGCGTAGAATTTCGAAATGAAACCTGCCCAACTTTTGTAAGTAAGCTGTAAGGAATAAGCCTGCCAAATTTCAGCCTTCTACCTACATGGGAAGTTGGAGAATTAGTGATGAGTCAGTGAGTGAGTCAGTGAGTGAGGGCTTTGCCTTTTATTAGTATAGAGTGCTTTCATGGGTGCACAGATAACTCAACCTCCTGGCCATGGACCATACTGTTTTAAAATACACGGACAAATTTATCACCAAATCTCTCCACTATATGCTAACACTTCTACCTCTCCAGGATATGGACAGTTGTATGTTTTTGACACAGCGTAAGCTACTAAAGTACGCTTACAAAATAAAGCAAATTCTACATGCAGTGAAAATGTACTTCTCCAGCTAGATTCCATGCTCAGAACCATCAACCCCTTCGCTAAATCATACAAACACATGCATGAAATCGCTCAGTTCCATCAAACAGCATCTGTACGACTGGTTTTCAAGGAAACCCCTAGGCAGGATTTACGATGATACAATGCCCCAACATGTCACACCGATGTTGCAGCGATTTTCGTCGGAGAAGATGGCGAAACGCCTGCTGAAAGGGACATTTGCATCTATCCCAGAGGCAACTCCTGTAAAGAGATTTCCACGCTCAATATGAATTGCGATCCTATGGTTTACCCACTTTTATTCCCTTACGGAGACATTGGCTGGCACAAAGATTTACAACATGTTCCCAATAAAAGAACCGCCATGCGAATAAGGCTTACTCAATGCCAATTTTACACGTACAGATTAGCAAAGAGGAATACTTTTAGTATTTTGCACTCCAGCGGCAAACTATTCCAACAGTACATCGTAGATGCGTATGTTAAAATGAGGGCGTGTGTCTCAGCTATCACAGATTACATCAACAACATCTGCGTGTTGAACTATCAGACACACTGCAAGCAGATGCTGAAAATAACAAGGTTCGTGTAGGCAAAATGATCATATTACCGTTCACATTTCCAGGAAGTCCAAGATACATGCAACAAAACTATCAGGATGCCATGGCCATAGTACGTACATTCGGAAAGCCTGATTTATTTATCACTTTCTCATGTAATCCTGCTTGACCGAAAATTCTACATGCACACACTCTTTCAAGAAGTATTTATTTCTTCTTGATTTCTGAATTCCTTTCTCACCGTTTTCCATTCCTATTCTTACACCACCGTATGCTATGGCGGGTGTCGGCTAGTTATAGATATTTAAGTAAGTTTAATCCATTTTTATTATGCACACGTAGTAGTCATAATGTGGTTACTGCTTCCATATGCTTTCCTAGGAATACTGAAACTAGATAAACTTTGACCATACTACGTTTTATTCTCGGGTTGTGCCAGTTTCTATTCTCATCCAAAACCAATTGATTGTTTTTGATGTACCGTATATACTCGAATATAAGCCTAGTTTTTCAGTACCCAAAATGTACTGAAAAACGGCACCCTCTGCTTATATTCGAGTCAGGTCCCGCTGCCCCCGCCAACCCGACAGAAAGCTGGAGTGTACAGTACTGCACCTGGTTTGGTCTGCGGGCAGTAGAAGAACTTCTGCGGGCTCTGTGTGGTGCTGTGCAGCCTCTGTGAGACTCATTCAAGGCGTTGTGCTCAATTAATGATCTGATGCCTCAATTAATGTACGGTAGTTTTATTGGTATTTATTTTGATTATTGAAATTTACCAGTAGCTGCTGCATTTCCCACCCTAGGCTTATACTCAAGTCAATAAGTTTTTCCAGTTTTTGTAGGTAAAATTAGGTACCTTGGCTTATACTCAAGTGTATTATACACATTTGTTTGACCGAGTTTTGTTTTGTTATAATGTTTTGTTTCCGAACAATGTTTTGTTAACTAACAATTCCATACCAGCCAATAAGTGAATGTACTTGCATGTATTAGTGTGAACTGCAGTGAGCTAGTGCCTCATCCATGGTTGATTTCTATTCCTTGTAACCATTAAAATTATTTATGTTTGTTCATACATACAGATATACATATTGCCCTTTCTCTGGCCAACGTGTGCCATGAGAAGTGTGATCAAGATTATAAGAGAAACAATTCTCTATCTTTCTTGTGCCTCAGCATGCCATAGTAATTGAATGATGATAAGCACAAGAGACGCTTCATTTAGGATTTGAGAAAATAAGTAAATCATTTAAAGAGTAAATAATTTTGGTCTAGGTGATTCATACAAAAGCAAGATCATTACAAACACTAAATTAATTATTCAGTGAAACACTAAGATACAGGGTGACATATACACTTCATATTATGATACCTGTTCAAAAACAGTTTGCACCAATCTACATTCTTTCCCCTTTGTCAGGAAGTAAAAGCCTGACACTGATTTTCACCTCACTGAGAGAAGCATTTTAACATTGACAAAGATGTTAATACAATATAATCAGTATGAACAAGATAATATCCCTTTGGAAAATACACTCCGTTGTGTGTATCAGTTACTGTGACATAACTACATGTAAGGATTTTTTTTGCACTATACTATTTAGACTTCCCATCATTTAATGTCAAAATATATCCATTTGAAGAAGTCTTAAAAGTCCATATGGTTAATTGGTAACATAGTTTATAAGAGCCTTGGTTACTTGCTGTTTTCCAATGCTTCTCTTGTCAACATTCTATTCCTGTTTTCAGTCTGCATATATGGCCAAGATTCATTCACAGAACATTGTTTTCTCACATATTTTAGTTTGAAGGACATTTTCCAGTTTAATAGTCTTCTGCTGTGCAAAACAAGGCTCAATTTCTCTCAAATTACAACCTAATAATCTCACTTGCAATCAGTCCCACCATTATTATTAACAAGCTTTTGGTTTTACATTCTGCAGTATTAGCCTGATTAATAAAGGAGCACTTATGTGATTTTTCCATTTACCATTTTCTTACTCCTACATGTAGTCTGCTCATTTATACTAGTCTCATGCTTTATAACTTAAATCTTGTGTTTCAGGGCTCAGTGACTGATGATAAATCCAGCTGCTCCCACATTGTGGTGCCAATGCCAAGTAGCTTGGAGGAAGGTGAGAAGCCACAGTGGGTTAAGGGGAGGGGAATGAAGAAGGCAGAGTTTTTCAGTAGAACTTAAACAAATGAGGATGTAGGGAGCAGTGGCTAATGCTGTAATAAAACAATTGATCTGTTGTTTTACTTTTGTATGACCTATGTGAATGATTATTCTATTAACTCTAACTTGTCAATATTTGTCAGTTTCTGAATGGTCATGGTGTGGCAGGTGGCTTCAAAACAAATAAGAATACTGGATGGTAGGCTGTAGATCAAGTCAGCCACATTGGAGCATATGAGTTGCAAATACTGTATTAGAGCAGGGGAGGAATCCAAAGCAAATTGAACAGTTTTTAATTTCTATTCATCTGTAGTCATGAGGGTCAGGTTGAAGATACTCTATCATTATCCTTATGTAGATTTATATCCATTAATAGCTTCAAGTGCAAATGTACATCAGTTGCTTTAAATACAGTGTACCTGTGTACAACAGTGATATTTTCTAGGTGTCAAGATCTGTGTATGAGTGTACAGGTAGGAGTGCATTTCTCTGCTTCTAGCACAATCAACAGAGAAAAAGTACAAAAGACACATATATTGCCCTTTCTCTGGCCAGTGTGTGCCATGAGAAGTGTGATCAAGATCATAAAAGAAACAGTCCTCTCTTTTTCTCGTGTCTCAGCATGCCATAGTAATTGAGTGATAGTGAAAGTACAAGAGACACTTCTTGCAACATTTGAGAAAATAAGTTACACCATGCCTCATTGTCAGCTATTTCCAGATTGGTCAGACAAAAAGGGGAATAAACTCTTAACCTGTTCTACCCCAAGGGGTTTTTGGAATTATTAATACTAAATTAAATACATTAAAATAAATGGCTGCTATTCTGCTTATGTAAGAAAGGAGCTACAAATGGCTGAAAAGTAGTGAGTACAACACTCCAGATTTTTAAAAGAAAATATTTATATTATTAGAATCCTTTGTTTACAGCAACATCGACTAAATAAAACAAAAAAAATTGGCATTTTAGGGATTTTTCTCCAAAAATCTATATTTGACAGTACATAATGAAGACATTTTTATGATGCTCAACCCCAGAATCAATTTTCTTTTGTACCCTGGTTTGTCAGCCTTCATTGTAACAAGTTTAGATATTTTATCCCATAGGACTGCAATACTGTTTGGTACAAGGTACCTTCTTTTTTTGTAAACATTTAGTCTCTTGCACCTACACAGTCTTTCAAAACAAGTATTGCAGTTGCAGGTATTATATATATATTTGTGCAAATCACATATTTTACTAATGACAATATGAAAACTCCTGATTTATTTTAAAGAAGACACCTTTGGGTATGTTAAAGTAACATTATTGGTTTTGAATGACTTATGGGATTATTATAACTTACACTAACAACTTGGAAATATGGTGTTGTCCCGACTGCAGGATGCCTCATACATAAGTGGCTTCACAACAAAGAAAGAAAATGAATAATTTGTTTGGAGTGAGAACTAAATATTAAATAGTTAAGTCAAAATCTAGGTTACAAGAAAAAAACTGTTGGATTAAATAATCAATGAATAACATCACAAAAAACTGATGGATATGCATTGAAATTAAAGTTAAGGTTGGGGACTAAGACTTTAAATTCTTAAATTGTCTCTCTATTTTATGCCTATACAATACCAAAATGAAAATTTAGCAAAAAATGCATAAAAAACAACTGAAGGAGCAAATGATTTTTAAACACACCGGCAGCATTTTACTGATAAATAAAACAGCAATGTGAACTTAGCATATGCATTTAAATGTAAGTAAATAAGGAGATTGCACCAGTATAGATTTGTCAGAGCATTATCCAGGGTAATCTACAGTATATCACAATTGAAGTGTCTCATCTGAGAATAAAATTCTTTGGCTGCAAGTAACATGGTCAATGAATCTTCGACACACAGTCTCTGCCTGTCTTTTTGGATACATCCATGTAAAGTGAATGTTATTTTTTTCTTTGAGAATTCACGGATGGATTCATGAAATACATCTTCCTCCCTTCCCTTGATAATGGAGTCCTCTTTTAAAATAACTTTAAATCGACTGTGACATCATCTCTGAGAAGGATAGTTACTAGTACTGAAATACTTTTTCTTGTAAAGGAATCAATTTTTTGGATTAGGATTGTTTAACTCATTTTTTTTTTTCATTCCTATTGGCTTTGTCTAACAGAGGAATGGGTTCGACCTGTGATGAAGCGGGACAAGCAGGTTCTTTTACACTGGGGCTACTATCCTGAGAGGTATGTTACAAAATCTGCAGTATCAGTACATCTTAATGGAGATTTTGTGCTTAGATACAAGGCCCACATAGACTATATAAAGTCTTGTAAGGTGCAGGCTTCGAATAACACCTATCGCCCTCGTTATATTTTATTGGCAATTACACTATAGTATTCCACTGTATGGCTGTCAGGGGACTACTTAGGAGAACATAACAATTATATTTTTGTTCGTCTCAGTTATGACACCTGGATTCCTGCAAGTGAGGTGGAAGCAGCTGTGGAGGATGCTCCAAATCCAGAAAGACCTAGAAAGGTAATATCTCATATCTGTTGTACAGAGGCTGAGTGTTCTTTAACTTTATTTTATGCATAAAAAACAGAATATTATAGTGGAATGCTACTCAGTTAGCTACTCGGTTTTACATCCTAATACTTCACAATGACTGTAAAGGACTTCTTGCTTGAGTCTATTGCGTGCCTTCTGGTTCAAGAAGTCTGCAGTGGTGTCTCTGGAAAGTTGTCGGCACAACTCTGATTACACCTTTGTTATTGGAGAAAGTAAAGGCAGATCCTGGTACAAGCTGGGGTACAGTCACTAAGTTTGGAATGTAAGTGGGGTAAGGCTCAACTGAATGCCTGCGTCCCTGTTAAACCTGCTTTCTTAACAGCCCAGTAAAAGGGATACTCTGGAATAGATAACTGTATAACAGTTTTTCAGGGGGTTTCACTTTTATAGTATTAATTCTCCCTTCTAAGGTGGGATGGAGGTTGGGCAGTTTGCTAACATTTTGTTTGGTTTTAGCCATGGCATTTCCAAAATTGTACTGAAAGTGATCTTTATATTTAATTGTGATGTTTATCCCCAGATATTTAAATAAAATGTTTTGATGTTATGAATGAATAGCTGTTCAAACTAATATGATGTGCTAATTAATTCACTGTAAAAGCACACTTTGATTCACATTAATTTTGAAACTAGAAATGTTATGAAATTTTCCTAGCATGACTAAGACTAATAGTAGACATGCTAGTATGATAAAGCACTCCTTTCTTCAGGAAATGATTAGCCATGTGCTAATGGCGTCAATGGTGAATACAAAAAACATTTGTGATAGTGGTCACCCTTGTCGGGAGTGTTCCAAGTTTTTTTTTTTACCATTTTTAGAGTCATTTTGAATTTTATTTGCACCTCTTTTGCTATGTCCTCGGCTTTTTTCCCCCACTAATGGCATCACCTTTACTGATTCCTCTTGTGCTTTTGTGTGATTTTGCTTCTGTTCCTCTTTTCTGGGTTCTTCCAAATAGTGTTATTGTTTGGTTTATTGTATCTAAATTATATAGTTTATTTCCTCTGATGACCTTCTCTGTTTTTATCTATCTGTTGTCAGGTTTATCCCACCTGCACGTGGGATTACATAATTTCTTAATTAAGATGCTGTTGCTAATTTGAATTACTGTAGCTGCCCAGTGCTGATATCAGTTTTATTTGTCCTCTGGGGTATTTTCTTTTCTTCTCACTGGCTGATTTATTTGTTCCTTCTTCTATCTGTTCCCTAACCCCAGAACAGTTTAAGCATATCATTCTTGTGCACTATCTGGTGTATTGTTTGGTTTATTTTTTCTGGTGCTTTTGTATGTTTTATTACCCCTGCTCCTGTTACTTCTTTTTGATATATCCAGTGCTGTTATCTGGTCTATTCTTTCTAGTGCTCTTGTGTGGTTTAATTCCAGTTCTGTCATTAACTATGTTTTCATTCATGTGCTATAGGCTTTTTATTGTGTTGGGCTCTACTGACCTATATTTATTTCTTTTTTTATTTTCAAGTTCTTTTATTTGCTTTACTTTTTCTTATATAGTTAGGGTTTATATTCTATACTCAGAAAAAATTCCAGTATGGTTTGGTTAAATGATTTGTTGCTGAAACCCACAAAAGTAGGCCAACCTAAGCCAGTTAGCCTTCAAAAAAGTAATACTGTATTCCCTGGTAAGAGTGTTACATATACAGGGTAAAGTATCTTATAGTTATCCTAACTGTCTATGACATGCAAGTAGTTGGGAGACTTTCACAATACAAATGCGTAGGCATACTTAATTTTTCACAGTTCTAGACTTAATGCGATTTGGGGAGACCACTATATTGATAAGATAGACATGAGGAAAATTTAGCAAGAAACCAGAGGTTTATAGAGTGTAAGTATAGAATTTGAGTTGGCATGATAATTTTATGAGTAAGAAATATGAAGTGGTGAAAGTTCCTATTAGATGGAAAACTGTTGGAAAATAACCACCCACAAGTGCTAATTAAAGAAGGACCAAGAAATTGAGTTTTAAACCTAAACACTAACATTACGCAAAACATAACTAATCTTATGACAAAACCCAAATCATGAATAAAAGTCTTGGTCAAGAATCTAAAGAATGAAGTTTTGTATACTAGGAATCCAAAATAAAATTCACCTGTAACCTGTAAAGGGTTATGTTTTGTATACACAAACTTGGACAAAGATTGTCTCACAATACTGGTTTATATAGTGCCGCACAAAATGCAACAAAATGAAAATAAAACTGAATTTTGGAAGTGACAAACCTAAAAGGAAAAATACAAAAGCTCAGAGAATTATTGTATTAACTGAAATAAAAGCTAACAAAATTGTTTGCATTCATAAAAGAATAATTGTTTAGAAGATGACTTTGAAAAGAAACTGTGGCAGAGGAGTTATTATAAATGGTATAAGGGTCATGTACTGTGGCATTTATAGCAATACTTTAGTTGTTTGAGGTGTTTACAGCTCAAATGCTTGGGTTACTTACAGCTCAAAACCAAATTTTAAAAGTTTAGAAATGAAAAAGGTGATTGAACAATTTTCTGTTTTAAGGTCATTCTTTGAAGTAATTAACTCCTCTCTGTTTAAATGACTCCTGCTCCAGTTGACACCATACAGTATATGTTTCCATATAGAGCTGCACAGTTCAAAACCGTGCATGACTTTTTAAAAAAAAAAAAAAAAACATGGTATAAATAAGTCCTGTGAATACATTTTTAGTTGCTTCTTCTCAGGTGACAAATCACCAGGCAGGCTTATTGCACTGTTACATTTAAATGTTGGAACCATCTCTACATCCAATGTAATTGCACACAACTATGTATCAATGTAACTTAATCAATCTTTTCCATTCTAAACTTTAGAATGCAAAACCTGAAGCCCTTTGAACCTCTTTTCAGTAAGATTATTATTAACTAGTCATCCTAAACTTCTACCTTGGTTGCTTTTTTTGACGCAGGTGAAACATGGCATATTCACTTTATACTGAAATTGTGTCTTACACAATGAATACTGAAACACATCATTTAATTGTGAGCTTTTGTTAAACTAACTTTAAACAGACAGGGCTATGTTTAAAAATGTCATAATTTACCATGTAATGGCAATCAATTCACAGCTTGAGAATCAAGAAAGCTAGAACTTTAAGCACAATTTACTGTTGTTGTTTTCTTTTTTTAGAGATCCTTCTCAGCACACTAAGATGTGTCAATACTTGTACTCCTATTTTCACTGTCCTATGACCTTGTCCCATACTTGACACATCTATTGTCTCTACTGTTAACATAGGAGTCTTTTCAACAACATCTTTAGCTTAAAATAAATAGGTTTATAAGGTCATTATTACCAGATACATGCATATGATTTAAAAACACTTAGCTTATGCTCATTATATTTTGCATTTAGATCAAATGAAATAAACAGACCTACAAATTCCCAACAATCACACTTATTTAATTTAATGAACCGTACACATTTCAGTATGCAGTATTTCACCAATTTGCATGCATATCATCATTTATTGTACTATGCAAGATATGTCTTGCTTTATAAATTGTACACATTTTAAAGACCAAATTACATGCTAAATAGCAACATACATTAGTAAGACTGATCATTGGATTTTTTAAGTGTATGGTACATATATTAGTATAACAACAAAAATTTTGTGATGGAATATATTTCATATATTTAAGTATTTTTGGGAGGATTTTTAATTAATGGATCATGTTAGTATTGAAGTTAATGCCTGTCACTTTCAAGGGCAAACTCAGGATGAGTTCACATAAATAAGTGTATTAACAGCTAATGTATAGTAACCTTTGCAAGACACTATTCTGATGTAATAGCTTTCCCATAAGAGCGGATTACATTTCCATTGCTAAGGAAAGCAAAACGATGTGGCTGGTAAAAAGTATGAATACTTAAGAGGCAGTATTGGCCAAATATGACTCCCTACAAGTAGTGGCAATGCATGTATGGTACATAATGAAGCAGAAATGTAATAATACCTGAAAAAACCCTGTATCATGGCCTAGTTTACAGCCTCTAAAGAAGATTTACAAAATGTAGACTTCTGTTTGATTTTGCTAAAAAGAATCGAACATCAGCCTGAGCTTTGACAATGACATCTTTTGAGCAGAGTGATAGGGTAGATAGATGTTTGCTTCTAAAGTGACTTAGCTTGACAAATGAGAGCTACATGGTACAGTACATGACTATTTTTTAATTAAAGTGGGACCAGATGTTTGTAAAGAAATATTCAAAAGTTGTGTATGTGCTAAATTATTACTACAAAGCACTACAAAGAATAGTGGTGAGTGTATATACAGTGTATGTGTGTGTGTATATATATATATATATATATATATATATATACATATATACACACTAATAAAAGGCAAAGCCCTCACTCACTGACTCATCACTAATTCTCCAACTTCCCGTGTGGGTGGAAGGCTGAAATTTGGCAGGCTCATTCCTTACAGCTTCCTTACAAAAGTTGGGCAGGTTTCATTTCGAAATTCTACGCGTAATGGTCATAACTGGAAGCTGTTTTTCTCCATTTACTGTAATGGAGATGAGCTTGAACGCCGTGGGGGCGGAGTTTCGTGTGACATCATCACGCCTCCCACGTAATCACGCAGTACATAGAAAACCAGGAAGACCTCCAAAAAGCACTGAAGAAAACATGCATTATATAATTAAGAAGGCAGCGAAACAATAAGAAGCAAGCGAGTGACATATAGAACCATATTCATGAGTTCTGCTACTTCGGAAAAAAGCACGATGTAAACCTACACTTTAAATTAAGGTCATAGACAGGCTGGCATTTGTAATTTAGTGCCTGCCCATAAAAGGCCGTCCGTCAGCGGCAATCCAATAGCAAACTCCCACTAAATATTCACGGGTGAACGACTGTGCTCATGCAGAGGAAGATGAGATGGTCAGGATGGTGTTTGGCACAAACTCAGCGAAACTGCGAGAGAAAGTTTTAAGTGCCAGGACTAAGGTAACATTAAATACAGCCATGGACATAGCATGAGATGGCACCAGCACAGCTGGGAACCTTCGATGCATGTACACCGAGCGGCTCACGTGAACTGACGCAGTGCACAGATAAAAAGCAACAGTTCCAAAGTGCACTGAACAAAAAACGAATTACACAATTGAAAAGGCAGCAAAAAATATGAAGCGTCTGATACATACAAGCATATTCATAAATCCAGCTACTGCGGAAACAAAGCACACGGTGGAAAAGTCAATGTCCCGCTAAAGGAAGACAGTGTAAAAAAAAAAACCCGTGCATGCAGTGTGTCAGGTCTCAGATACAGAAGAAGACGACCTGTTTATTGATGCAGTAAGAAACGAATCGATGAATGAAACCTGTCATCTTTACAACGATTGACAAACACGGAATGTAACTTGAACACAACACATCCTACAAATACGAACCTGATTGAAAGAAATAATGATAATCAAATCCTTGATGACAGCAACACTCAGTAACACTCACAAAACAAATACTGTATATTGACAGTCATGTTACGTTATTTTTAAAATGTTCCCTTTTCTTTTTCATAGCTTTTTTAACACACTACTTTTCCGCTGCGATACGCGGGTATATATATATATATATCCCGATCTACATACTCGAATAATGGATACTTTATTCGCCATCAATGATTGTTTTGGTAAAGCCATACTCAGTGTATTCATTAGATGAACGGTAAAAAAGTAAGAGCGAGGGGAGGATGACTTATTGAGGCATGCAGGCTGTAGTGCTTGCGTCAACTCTATCTGAATTGCGATCACATTTGAAAAAATATATCTTTTCAAGTTCTATTTAGTCCATATGTGTCAAACTCAAGGGCCGCGGGCCACATCCGGCCCGGCATGTAATTATATCCGGCCCGCAAGATCATTTTATATACTGTATTATTGTTATTAATGGCCCGGGTATATGAAGCGCTGGTAACACAATAAACTACAGATCCCATAATGCAGCGCTTCAGCTGCCTTGGCCAAACACTTACCGCGTTAATCAAGTCTAGCTTATGATGTTGCAAGTTATTGCGAAGCTAGCTCACACAATGCTGAAGAGAAAAGTTGATTCTGAAAATAGAGCCTTTAAAAACCGATGGGAGGCTGAGTATATGTTTACTGAACCCGTGTGTCTCATTTGTGGAGCTAATGTGGCTGTAATTACAGAATTTAATCTAAGACGGCACTATGAGACAAAACATCAGGGTAACCTGAAAGACCTGAATGCAATGCAGAAGATACAGAAAGCAGCATAATTAAATAAGAATCTGACACTTCAGTGGACGTTTTTACCCGTGCACAATCACAAAGTGATTTCAAGTGAAGCTGCTTTTATGGGAGACACAAATGCAACTTGCCCCACTTTCCCTGTTGCCAAGTAATGTTGAACCAAGTCGTCACTACGGTGTTCCCAAAATACGCACTTTGCTGATAAACTGAGCGCACTGAGTTTGCACGGCGCTTTGGTGACTTTGAAGAACAAAAAGAATTTTGAGTTGTTTCGAACCCATTTGCTGTCGATGTGGAAACTGCACCTGTGCAGATTCAGATGGAGGTGATTGAGCTGCAGTGTAATGGCACACTGAAGGCAAAGTACGATACTGCACGGCCCACACAGTTTATTCACTCCATTCCCGCACAAATGCTCCAGCTCCGTCTACATGCTGCTCGAACCTTGTGCATGTTTGGTAGCACATATCTGTGTGAGAAGCTCTTCTCAGTGATAAAGACTAACAAAACAGCACACAGGAGTCGCCTCACTGATGAGCACCTGCAATCCATCCTGAGAATCTCCACAACACAGAACCTCACACCAAACAGAAACGAACTTGTTGCCAAAAAGATGCCAGGCGTCCAGCTCTAAAATGACATATGAGCAAAGACAACTGAATGATTTGATTTGTTATTGCTGAAAGGAACACATTTTATTTATATTTCTAGGTTTTGTTATGCAGCATGTTCATATTTGAATTTGTATAATTTTGACAGGATATATTTTTATGGAGAGCAAAATCTTTTGGGATATTTAAAATCTAAGTTTATTTTTTATATAAAATTACATAAGAGTAAAGAAATTTGAATGTTTGTTCTTTTAATGTTTACTTTATTTCTAACTTGTATAATTTAGACAGGATATGTTTTTATGGAGAGCAAAATATAAGTTATTTAAGGTTTGAGTTGATTTATTCAGGAATAATATTCCTGTCTGTTTTTACCATTCCTACCAAAGATATTTCTGTCGACTAAATAAAAATTCCTTCTATTTAAAATTTAAATAGAACTTGAGCAAATACGATAGTTCATAATATCCACGCAGACTTGCACGTAAGAGCGGGAGTTATCCATTTTAACAAGCAGCGTATTGCACTGATACGAAATAGCTGTGTGTGTATATATGTATGTATATATATGTTTATATATGTGTGTGTGTATGTGTATATATATATATATATATGTATTTGTGTGTATATATATATGTGTGTGTATGTGTGTATGTATGTGTATATATGTAGATATATATGTATGTATATATGTATAGATATGTATATATATATATATGTTTGTGTGTGTGTGTAAATATATATATATATATATATATATATATATATATATATATATAGTAAAAGCTATATAGCGCCCGACCCGCACAGACCACGAGAGGCAACGTGTACAAAACACACAGGCTTTTATTTTTCTTCAGCTTTGTGACACGTCTTCCCCGTGCCACACAGCCCAAACACAGTCCAAAGCACCAAACAGAATACACACCACAATTCTCCTTCACCTTTTCTTCCACCACTCCTCTGCAAGCTTAGTCCTCCTCCTCCCAACCCTGGCTGTCCGAGTGGTGGTGGCTGGGGCCTTTTATAGCCCACCCGGAAGCATTCCAGGTGATTAACCACCTGGTCCTAATTGAACTTCCGGGTGGGGCTGAAAGCTCGTCCAGCCGGGCTGTGGGAAGCAGGCAGCTCCCCTAGCGGCCATGCCGGGCCCCAACCAAGCTGTGGAGGACTCCATCTCCCATGGAGCCCTGCGGGCGGTTGGGGAATCACCGTCGGCCAGGGAGGCTGCCACCAAGCGTCCCGGGGAGGTATTGGACTGCCCATGGCGACTCCCCCGGAACAGAAGCAGCAGGGACGTCCCTGCCGGGCATGTGACCCGGCTGCCCATCACACTTCCCCACCCTCAGATGAGGCTTGTGGGGCTCATCGGCCTGCCCCGAGGGCGGTCCTCTCCAGGACAGGAGTCGGCATCCTTGGCTTCATGGTTGCGCCTGTAAAAACATAATGAACAGGTCTGGGGTGCTGCCCCGACGTCCCTGCCACTCGGATGTCCTCCTTGGACAACCCCTCCAGACATGACCAGCGTGACCACAGGAATAACACAACCGACCCCCTCCAGCTCGACCCTTGCGGGAATGGAAGCAGGCAGGAAACTCCTGCCCCTTCGACCACTCCGGGGAGGGCTTGTAAGGTGTTCGCCCCTCCGCAGTGTAGCCCTCCTGTACTGTCACACTGTCGGGCTTACGCTGCACCTTGTCAGGAATCCCCGACCTCTTTGTCCGGGTCCTCCTCTTCCTCTGGGGTGCAGTGACGGTCTGGGTCCCCTTATGGGAAGAAGGGAGACCCTGTGCCGCCTGCACCCCTTTAGACGACATGAGACTGGTGCAGGCAGAGGGGACGGGGTTGTTTGGCAGCCGACATCCACCAGCTGCCTTTCCACACGTTCCTCTGCCACCGCATCGGTCCACACGGCGGCGTCTTGTGTAGTGGGCGGGGCGACCTGGCAAGCAGCACTGATCATATCCGCAGCCGTTGCGCTCCGCCCCCTTTCCTCTACGGCCCAGGCTTCACCTACCTGAACCGCTGTGTCCTGCAGGCAGGAGGCTGACGCCCCCCGTGTCTCCAGCCATTTAACAACGGCCGCCATCGGGGCGCCGATCTTCCAGTCCAAGTCCTCCTTCGTCTCCTGCAGGACCTGAAAAACCTTAACTAAGGACTGCAGAGGAAGGAGAACATGTTTCAACTCCTCTACAGCCCAAGAAAAGTTAATGCATTCGGTCGGTGCTGGACTTGAAGTCCCCCTGTTTCCTCCCACCGACCGCGAGCCAACAAGACCCTGCGGACCCTCCGCAGGTCCGTTTGGGAGTCCGAGAGGCTCAGGGAGAAGGTCCGTCACCCCCGCCTGCGAACTGTCCTCGGCGGGTGGCTGACACACTCCCCTTTACCTGTTTCGGAGAGGAGCTCCTGCTCCTCTAGCTGAGTCACCGCATCGGGAAACTCCTCCGGGTTCTCCTCCTCCGGCTGACTGGCTGTGCTGCGCTGGCTGGCTTGCTTGCAGCTGCGAGCGCGTTCTCTCAGCGCTGTGCTGCGCGTGTCTGCCGGCAAGTCGTGCATGCGCGTGCCTCGCGCTTCGGCCTCGGTGGCGCGCTCTCGTCGGGAGGCGTGCCCTGCTGCAGTCAAAGGCGCTCTCAGCGCTGTACTCACAATAGAGCACGCTCTCTGCCTCAGGAGCGCGCTCGGCCCTGCGGTGCTGTGTGCGCTCCTGCGCTGAGCTACACGTGCCCCCAGGTGTTGTGCCGGGCTGTTACACACAATTTTTATGCAGGGCCCGGTCCAAATGGACGGACCAGAATCCTGCCGGCTACGCCAGATGTAAAAGGCGCTATATAGCGCCCAACCCGGCACAGACCACGCAGAGGCAACGTGTACAAAACACACAGGCTTTTATTTTTCTTCAGCTGTGTGACACGTCTTCCCCGTGCCACACAGCCCAAACACAGTCCAAAGCACCAAACAGAATACACACCACAATTCTCCTTCACCTTTTCTTCCACCACTCCTCTGCAAGCTTAGTCCTCCTCCTCCCAACCCTGGCTCTCCGAGTGGTGGTGGCTGGGGCCTTTATAGCCCACCGGAAGCATTCCAGGTGATTAACCACCTGGTCCTAATTGAACTTCCGGGTGGGGCTGAAAGCTCATCCAGCCGGGCTGTGGGAAGCAGGCAGCTCCCCCTAGCTGCCATGCCGGGCCCCAACCAAGCTGTGGAGGACTCCATCTCCCATGGAGCCCTGCGGCGGTTGGGGAATCACCGTCGGCCAGGAGGCTGCCACCAAGCGCCCCGGGAGGTATTGGACTGCCCATGGCGACTCCCCCGGAACAGAAGCAGCAGGGACGTCCCTGCCGGGCATGTGACCCGGTTGCCCATCACAATATATATATGACAGCAACACTCCTCACTCACAACAATGACTAAACAATTACATTGACAATCATGTTACGTTATTTTCAAAATGTTTCCTTTTCTTTTCATTGCTTCTTTAACACACTACTCTCCTGCACGGTATTAAGCACGGTATTTTATATAGTATATATATATATATATATAGATATAGATAGATATATAGATATATATAGATAGATATATAGATATATATATATATATATATAGATAGATAGATAGATATATATATATAGATATGTATGTATATATATATATGAGATATATATATGTGTGTATATCTATAGTAATAAAAGGCTAAGCCCTCACTGACTCACTCACTCACTCATCACTAATTCTCCAACTTCCCGTGTAGGTAGAAGGCTGAAATTTGGCAGGCTTATTCCTTACAGCTTACTTACAAAAGTTAAGCAGGTTTCATTTCGAAATTCTACGCATAACGGTCATAACAGTCGACAACGTACGCCATGTTGAACTTTCTTATTTATGGCCCCATCTTCACGAAATTTGGTAGGCGGCTTCCCTGCGCTAACCGGAACCAATGTACGTACTTATTTCAGTGGTATGACGCCACTGTCGGCCGCCATATTGAACTTTTCAACGGTCTTTGTTACTTATGGGTTCATCTTAAAGAAATTTGGTATGCGGGTTCCAACGCTAACTAACGTTCATAGCCTGCAGCTCGGTCACTGTGTGAGGCGGCGTTGGGTCCCCCATCCCAACGCCTCCCACGTTGTTGGCTGCCTGCCTATATAAAGCTGTCCGTCACTCCAGTCTCTACATTCCCTTCCTTGCTTCACCATGGAACTCACATCTCCCTGCTGATAACTACACCCTTTTTATTTAATCCACGGCTTCTCTGCTGTTTTATTGTTCATTTATTTTGATTATAGTTATTATGTAGGTATTTTAGACTTACTTTACATTGTTCAGGTACACATTTCCTTTATCGTTCCAACCGTACCCCCATTAATATGTCTATCGAGATGATCATCATCGATCAAAGAGCTGTCACTTACCGAGTGGTTTCCATGCCCGGAGATGGCACCTACCTTTTCCATTCTCTTTGTTACATATTGCACAGCCATATCAGGCTCACTCTTGATATCCGGAGGAACATTGTGTCTTTTGTATTGAATGACTGGGACAGGTTCAAGGTGTGGTCTGATGACGGTACAGGAGATAATTATACTACACAGGAGCACTATAACAGTGAAATGCTTAAGCCCTTCACCTATGGATCTGCATGTGAGTTGATGGCTGCTGCTGAATTGTTCGGTTGTCGCTTTCAAGTGTACCGAAATGGCCAAATATTTTACACCTTTAGACAACCGCCAAACCTCTTAAACATCTTAGATTCACAGGTGACGATTTGAGTAGTGAACACTTTGATGTTTATGAATGTTTATATATATATATGTGTGTGTGTGTGTGTGTGTGTGTGTGTGTGTGTGTGTGTATATATATATATATGCCAGCAACACTCATGACAATGACAAAACAATTACATTGTCAGTCATGTTACGTTAATATTAAAATGTTTCCTTTGCTTTTTCATTACTTCTTTAACTCACTACTTCTTCGCTGCAAAGCGTGGGTATTTTGCTAGAATATATATATATATATATATATATATATATATATATATATAAACATACATCTCTCTTCAGTTTAGGACATATGCTGCCTTAGAAAGGCTAACAGTATAATTGACGATCTTGGCCATCTTTCACCATCCTTTGTTCTGACTAAAGATGCATTAACATTAGCACTTACACTAAAAGATTCAAGAGACATTTTTATTCACAAAATATGATCTTCTTTATTTACAGTAGCATTTAATGACAGATGTTGTCAAATAATGTCTATGTATGCATCCATTGTCTATTGTTGATACCGTACTACTGCCACTAGTCTGTGAAAGACATGCAAACAGGAATTTCTTTGTACGATGAACAAAAGACAATAAATAAAAATTGGAAGCCAGCATACAAATTGGTTGACTAACGGAGTCGGTAACATACAGATCCCTGGTGAGTTTCCCCTCTATTGGATAAAATCCATATGTATATGTCATATCAAAAAAGCTGTACAATAGTTATTATCAAGTAATTGGGCAGGCAGTCCTCAAAATAAAGTTCTTAACTCAAATATACATTGGAAATCAATATACTTTCAACCTTATTTTAGTTTGCGACCCTAAATATTAAAGTGTGCTTCTAGATATTTAATTTTTATAGGGTGCACAAAGAACATTTTAGTCATGTATTTTCTGATTTTTATTGTGAACACTTATCAAAAAATTTCATTTCAGTTTATTCTTATATAGCAACGAAAGTGTGGTTAAACAAAAAGTAATGTTCAATAAACACAAAACCAGCGCATAAAAAGTTATGGGACAGATGCATATTTCTAAACAAGACTAATGCACCTAACTATTAAGAAAATTATGGTACACACATGACATTCGTTATGGTTTTTAAGAGGAAAAAAAGTAATGCCAATATTTGTAAGCCTTTGACATATGGTTGTCTAGTCACTTTCTGAATATTTAACAGTATCCTACAGTGTAAATTTCAATGATTTTATGCACAGCAGGTAACTTTGGGTGTGTCAGATGAAGACAGATCATTTCATGAGGTCTCATTTCAAGGTCAGGTGGGTTAACCTGATGAAAACAGGCTAATTATTACTTCACAATTCTGAGAAGAGAGAAAATACCAAAGATTAATCATAACATCAGCTAGCTATTAAAAAAATCATATGATCATTCTAACCAAAAGCTGTAAAAAAAAAAAAAAAAATCATGTTCCATTAAAATAGTTGATCTTCCTCCTTGATTTGCATGCTGAGGCCCAAGATGAGTCTATAATTATGGCAGTACTTCAATCCAGAGTTTCAATGCACTATAGCTAATGGCTCAGCATTATACATCTTTTAAATTACTCTTAAGTATATGCTCTGGAGTATAGACAATAATAAGTTCTTTATGACGGAAGGAAAAAACATAATGTTCTAAAATCAGAATGAGCTAATTCCTTGTCTTGGGGGGCCCAAAGCCTATCCCATGAGTACTGGCCACAATTCTGGAAATAGCCCTGGACAGGGCACAAGTCCATTGCAGTGCCGACACATGAAAATAACCTGCACTTGCATGGGGCCAATGTCTATTTACCAGTGAATGTAATGTGTGCATTTTTAATGATTTAGAAGTAAAACTGGAGTTCCCAGAGGAAAGCCAATGCAAGTAAAGGTAAAGAGTGTGCAAACTTGTAATATCTTCATTGATATCCACATTGTCACTAGTTTCTGTATACCCAACATTTCAGGTACACGGCAAGTGGATTCTTGATCTTGATACTTTTAATGAGTGGATGACAGAAGAAGACTACGAGGTCAGTGACGGTCCTCGTCGCAAACGGATATCTGCCAAGACTCTCACTGATGAGGTTAGCAGTCCTGACTCAGACAGAAGGGACAAGAAAGGGACAAATTCAAAGAAGCGAAAACGTTCTCCATCACCGTCTCCCACTCCCACTCCTGAAGCTAAGAAAAAGAATGCCAAGAAAGGGTTAGTAGTAGTGACATGAGTTTTAAATGCTGCTAGAGGTGCTAATTATTATTGTGCTGTAAGGTATCTACAGAAAACAGAAAGAGATGTTTTTCCATCTGTCGAAAGTCTGAATTTGCAAGTTTCTGATTGTGCCTTCGTAAGATTGTTTTTATTTAATCTCAGATGTTGGTTTACTTTTAAGTAAAACAGTGCTTTCTTAACCTCTGTTCATTTCAGTTTAGAATTTAAGTAATCGATTCTCCTGGCAACTTTGACCCTTTACCATGTTAATAATAAGGGAAACTCACCTCTGTTGTTGTGGATTGTACAGTATATCTTGCTTTAAATGTAGCATATAATATAATTTTCACTTATCTAGAATAAAAAATCATCATTTCTTGTTTCCTCTATACACTATTAAGCTGTTATTTTTCAGTATCTCTTACATAACGTTTGACATATAATGTAACTAATGATACAGCATCCTTTTATAAAATATTTCTGGCTTCTTCTATATTCCATCTAGCTTATTTTCTATACTGAAAAAAACTGAATATTCGGGTAATGAATATTATTGATCAAATGGCCTAAATTCCTTAGAATTACTGTCTCAAGAAATCGGCAGTTAGAAACAACTATCCATTTTTTCACTATTCTGTTTTCTTACTGGCTGGATTACTTATAAAAAAGTAAATGTTTCAGCATTGGAGAGTCCTTATAAACCAAGTCTCCATTGACTCCCATCTAAATAAACATCAGCTATTTATCTTTACAGTATACACCTGAGCAATAAAATTTGTCCAGATTCCTTTCAAAAATCGTATCTTTTGCAAGATATTCCTGAGATACAGAAAAACTTCTGCTCTTTTCTTCTGCCATTATATTTAAAAAATGAAAAAGAATTGCATTCTTACCAGAAAGAGACATTATTAAACCAATATGTTGCCTGTTAATCTGTTTATGAATATTTGTATAAGTACTGTATATATATATATACAGTATATGCATATAGATAACAGTGTGTATGTGATACCATATATCTAAAGAAGTGTTTCCCTGACTTATTAAATTTTATTATAAGGCAGTAGCACTGAAACAAGACTTTTGTTTTTTTTGTTTTTTTTTTAACAATTTGTCATTCAATACAGTTTATACTTCTTGGGCATTGCAGATTTAATATATCTTTTTAGTTCTTTGGAAAGACAACCTAATATCTAAATGAGAGCAATCAAGAAATAATCATTCTGATTTGCACAGATAAGACTTTAATGATAATTTTTTCTTATCATTAGCCCATCAGCTCCCTATACCAAGTCAAAACGTGGCCATCGAGAGGAGGAGCAAGAGGATCTAACAAAGGACATGGATGAGCCTTCCCCAGTTCCTAATGTGGAAGAAGTAACATTGCCCAAAACAGGTGCATAAAGTTGACTAACAATGCATAACTCAGTCACTTAGAGAATTCCACCAGGAAACCTTTGCACAGAATACCTTTGAGCCTTTTCTCGCTACAGAATGCTTATTAAGTTAGTGTATTTATTATTTAGAAATGCTGCTTAAGAGCACTGTACATTTTTTATAATTGTCGTTGCGATGTTACTCTTCACAGTTAATACCAAAAAGGACTCTGAATGTGCACCGGTGAAGGGAGGCACTATGACTGATTTAGGTAATTAAGTAACTCTTTATTTGTCAGTTACTACAAAAAAAAATCACACAACTGTTGTGCATTCATTTGTTTCTGCTACTTGTAGATGAACAGGAGGATGATACAATGGAAGCTGCTGGAAAGGTGAGAGATATTAAACATCTATTTTTTTTTAAATCGGTATTGAGCACGTCTGTAATAGTTCATGTCTCTGATCCCAGGATGAGGAGGAAAGTTCATCTGGAAACAAAGGAGAGCAAACAAAGAACCCAGATCTACATGAGGATAATGTAACTGAGCAAACTCATCACATAATCATTCCCAGTTATGCTGCCTGGTTTGACTATAACAGGTAGATCAAACCTTCTTGAAATTATTCATACCAAATTCTAGGCAGTTTATCCACACTCCCAATGCACTGTTGTTCATAGGTTTCCTGAACCTTTATCATGGCTATTGTCATTTATATATATATATATATATATATATATATATATGTAAAATTTTTTGTTCCCTCTCAAGTGTCCATGCAATTGAGCGCCGTGCCCTACCAGAGTTCTTCAATGGAAAGAACAAGTCCAAGACACCTGAAATGTGAGTTAAGGCATGTGTGAGAATGAAAAAGTATTTTGCTAGAATATAAAAAAAAGTAAATACAGTATTACCTCTGTTAACGAAGTAGATGTATGACTATGTAGTGCAGCTTTACCTAGTATAGAACCTAGTAGAGAAACATCCATTTTTGCTCCACTTTTCATCCTAATGATGGAAATTTATAAATTTCATAAAAATGTATGTCCTGATAGGTAGCTGTTTTTTGGCATTCTCATTTCAGTTACCTGGCCTATCGGAACTTCATGATTGATACATATCGGTTAAACCCCCAGGAGTACCTGACTTCAACAGCTTGTCGACGAAATCTAGCAGGAGACGTTTGTGCCATCATGAGGTGAGAATATTGCTTTGAGCAATCAGGATAATGGTGTCTATTTACAATCACACACCTGATGACAAAAACTGTTTTGCTAATTACAACATTCTGACCACTAGGACTTTTTCCTGTAATAAGAAATAAGTAATTTACAAAACTGTGCTTAGAATGTGTTAAAACTAAAAGAATTTGTTAAAACTCAATAGAAAATCTCAGTGTGCCCTTTGACAAAGAACGTTCAGCATCTAAATAATTGGTTAATCCTGTTATATAGTAAGTATTTATGGAAAGTTTCACAGAAAATGCAAAACTAAAGTGAATTCACGTATGTTGAGGTTTCACTCTTAATTATAGGTTATGTTATGATTATTTTTTTTTTAAATGACACAGCTTGGTAAATGGATTACTTTTCTACCCAGTAGTATTAGGACCTTTAAGTGTAGACTGGAATACATATAATCCAGTTGATAAAGAAATGAGTGTAAAATGAATCCAATTAAAGTGGCCACTGGTATAATAAAGTTTTGGTGTTATTTTTACAACTGCTTAACATTAGTGTTTTGTTCCTTTGTATTTTGGTAGATTTGATTTTGGTCCTTGTTGTATTTTAAAGTTAGATTTGTCATGAGGATTCCTTATAGTATTTCATTTGATATTTACATTTTTTGTGCAAATCTGTTCAGATTGAAAAAGACTGAGATCATTCTATCTTTCATCCTGAATTTCCTAATAATTGATTCCCTCTAGAAAAACAAGTTACTCATTTTTGTGTTTTCTCTGAAGGCATTATTGTGTTTTTGTTTTGTATGTGGAATGAACTTCCCACAATATTAAAGGTGTTTCGTTATAAATGAATTATATGTTGTAAGCTAGAGCATGCTAGATTTCTAGACTGCTTATTAGATGTAATCTATTACCCAACTTCATAATTAAATTTTTACTAAATTTTCTGTAACATGTAACTTTGGCAAGTTGTGATTTCATTATAACTTCATAGTCTTTAGAATTAGTTTATAGGGATTTAGACTCCAGTCCCTCCAGCTGTTTAACAGAAGTACTAAAAATTGCACTACTTTTATCTACAGTGCCTTTTAAAAGTATTCATCTCTCTCATTGTCTGTCCTGTTTTGTCTCTGTTAATAACAGAGTAGAAGATTACAAACATTTCCGTTAAAAATATTCTGCTATAAGCATCTTCTTATGGTGTATAGTTCACCCCCACTTGTTTGAACTTTTGACTAAATTAAAACATCATGTGATGCACACATGTTCTGTGACCCCTATTAATGTTGATTGATGATAAGATATAAGATGCACCAATGTATATGGAACACCAGTTGTATGGTAGTGTGACATTGAAAGGCATAGGAAGCAGTGACAATAGGGAAGGGTTAAATTGCAAGGCAGAAAACGATGTGTGTATTAAGAAAACTTAGAATGTTCAAGTGATGCCATCACAATATGCATATAATATTTATTTTTCTTTCAACTGCTATTTTAATAATATCACATTGAATTATAGTATCTAATATAAATTATGTTGCCTGTAAATGTTGCTCAGCTCCTCTGACTTTTGTGTGTGTGCAGTTCTCTGAACCTTCTGTATCTTATGACTCTGACATCTTTGTGACTTTCTCAGTACCTGAAGCTTCAGGAATTAAGGAGGTTGGGAGCATGCACTGATAGCACGTTGCCACACCCGCCACATGACGATTGACCTGGATTGTGATATATATTTATCTCGGTCCTTGCTTTTACATTATGCTAATTCTTTCTTTATAATGCCAAATAGAAAAGAATCCTGTAAGATAAGTAGTGACTTTTCAGTGTTTCTGTTTGTGTAATGTGTCTGATCAGTCCTTTATTTCAATGTTTCCTTTTCTATTCTACATTTTCATCAGTAAATCTTGTGTTTCCGTATTTGTTGTATTTAAGCACTGTACTTTCCAATTTTATGTGATGTATGTAAATGGATTTCCTTGCCTTCAGAAAAACCTTACAACATTTTTGCCACTCAGTTTTCTGAAGGCTCTAGCTTGTTATTTGCATTGCTTTTGATCTCTTGTTTATTTACACATTAGCTATTTCATATCATATTGATAGAACACTAATAATTTTACGTATGGGGAAAAAGCTGGTAAAATGTTTGTTGGCCGCCAGTATTATGGTGTCTGAAGAAACAGAATTTTTATCATAAATTATATACTTTTTCTCTATTTTATACCACATATTATACTCGTTGAAGATTATGAAAAAGTCTTAAGAAATCTTTTAGTAGGCAAAATGGTATTTGATCGTCATTTCATCAATAGTTATTGATGATAATAAAGTTACTGTATCTTATTTAAAACTAGCAAAATACCGGCGCTTCGCAGCGGCGAAGTACTGCGTTAAAATTTTTATTAAGAAGAAAATTAAACCTTTTTAAACTGAGGGAAAATATACCAATAATTATTTGTTAAGGATCTCTTTGTACACCACATTGTCAGTTCGGCCCTCCTGTTGTAATATGACCAAGCTGTGCGCTTCGCTCACTATTGAGCATGCCATGTACAGTTCGCCATGTGAAAAGTAATCTTGTCTCAAATCTCACAGCTTGGATTGCTGCTGTCATAATCGGTTTGAGTTTCGTGGTTTGTTTCAATTACGACAGTATTTGCAGGACTTGTGTTGAAGTGATATTCGGCATCTGTCAAGCGTTGTAAGCATACAACCGGTTTCATCGATAACTTCGCATCCAGCTTTTGAGAGTTTAAACATTCATAAACATCAAAGTGTCCACTACTGAAATTGTCACCTGTGAATCTAAGATGTTTAAGAGGCATTGGTGGTTGTCAAAAAGTGTAAAATATTTGGCAATTTCGGTACACTTGAAAGCGACAACCGAACAATTCAGTAGCAGCCATCAACTCACATGCAGAACCATAGGTAAAGGGCTGAAGCATTTCACTGTTACAGCGCTCCTGTGCAGTATAATTATCTCCTGTACCATCATCAGTCCACACATTGAACCTGTCCCAGTCATTTGATACATAAGACACAAAGTTCCTCCGGATATCAAGAGTGAGCCTGATATGGCTGTGCAACATGTAACAAAGAGAATGGAAAAGGCAGGTGCCATCTCCAGGCATGGAAACCACTCGGTAAGTGACAGTTCTTTGATCGATGATGATCACCTCGATAGACATATTAATGGGGGTATGGTTAGAACGATAAAGGAAATGTGTACCTGAACAATGTAAGTAAGTCTAAAACACCAACACAATAACTAATCATAATAAACGAATAACAAAACAGCGGAGAAGCCGTGGATTAAATTAAAAGGCTGTAGTTATCAGCAGGGAGACGTGAATCCTGTGGCGAAGCAAGGAAGGGAATATAGAGACCGGAGCGACGGACGGCCTTATATAGGCAGGCAACCAACAACGTGGGAGGCGTTGGGATGGGGACCCCGCCTCACACGTGACCGAGCTGCAGGCTATGGACATATATATGTACGTAAGTAGGATTCACTTAGCGTTGGGAACCCGCGTACCAAATTTCTTGAAGATGGGCCCATAAGTAACAAAGACCATTGGAAAGTTCAATATGGCGGCCGACAATGGCGTCATACCACCGAAATAAGTACATACATTTGTTTTGGTTAGTGCAGGGAAGCTGCCTACCAAATTTCGTGAAGTTGGGGCAATAAATAAGAAAGTTCAACATGGCGAACGTTGTCGACCGTTATGACCGTTATGCGTAGAATTTCGAAATGAAACCTGCTTAACTTTTGTAAGTAAGCTGTAAGGAATGAGCCTGCCAAATTTCAGCCTTCTACCTACATGGGAAGTTGGAGAATTAATGACGTTGGAAAGTTCAATATGGCGGCCAACAGTGGCGTCATACCACCGAAATAAGTATGTACATCGGTTTCGGTTAGCGCAGTGAATCCGCCTACCAAATTTCGTGAAGATGGGGCCATAAATAAGAAAGTTCAACATGGCAAACGTTGTCGAGCGTTATGACCGTTACGCATAGAATTTCGAAATTAAACCTGCTTAACTTTTGTAAGTAAGCTGTAAGGAATGAGCCTGCCAAATTTCAGCCTTCTACCTACACGGGAAGTTGGAGAATTAGTGATGAGTCAGTCAGTCATTGGGGGCTTTGCCTTTTATTAGTATACAAGAATCAAAATAAAAAATCTAATTTTGCAATCTAATCTAAATCTAATTTTGCAATCATTTATAATATTTGAATCAAGTAAATAATAGATATTATTATTGTGTAGAAAAAATTGGTACACTCATACCTTTATCAAACTAGGGGGCTATGTTCCGTGCTTGCTTCGTTCACTAACCTCAGGGCTTGCACTACACACTAGCCTCTTTGTGGTTCTGCCACTCGCGTATGGGAATGCAGATGTACAATTTAAACAGATTTTTATTTTAGTGGGAATTTTTACATATGCATAATAGAACTAACAATTTTACATTACAGTGAGTAATTAACCATATTAAAAAATAGTAAAATGTAATAATATGAAAGTAAATTATGTTTCATGTTGCGTTAGAGTTATTTGTTGCGTAATATGATTTTGTTCAGTTTGGCTTTGAAATTAACGAGCAAATACTTTTTAAACTTACACTTTTACTGTAGAACTTCAGAAAAAACGATTTTTTTAATTAAATTTTCATCAATTTTCATCAATATCGAATTTTGATTTTGTATTTGGATTTTCATTGTGACAACGCCACGTATAACTACCCGTGACTGATTTTTGTTTCTTTCTCTCTATTAAATAAAACTACTTTTTCAAATGTTTACCTCTGAGATTTGTTAATTGTCTTTGCAAAAGCTATTCTAACGGGAAACTGTTAACGTTTTAATACGAATGGCATACCAAGATCCCCTTTGTTGTCTAATGTTATCCTCGGAAGATTTACTACATTACCTTTCTTGGATACATCCTGTAGATATTCTTCGGGATATTGTAAGTTGATGTTTTCATGTTCCGCACGATCACCACCAACTGTTTCAGCATAGTCTGTTGATACACATTTAACCAATTTGCCGTGTAACTGATCAACATCTTTGGCATTAATTCGTTTGACTTCATCATTTCTCGGTAGAGTTTTTCAGAACAGAATTACAGGGTCTTCAATGTGTTAGCCTACATTGTCCTTGGCACTTTTCAAGAACATGTGGTGATTTATTATAAATGTATCTTGCGCATATATCCATAGTAAGTACATTTTGACATGTCTGTGTAACTATTTAATAAAATAATTTGTGTTTAAAGGGACTGCCATCAGAACCAGTAGTTTATATGTAATTTTTGTGAAATGTGAATATTAGCACTGGTAGAGCTCTCTGACATAAAAGAATTGATCATTGCAAAGTGATGAATAAGTGCATTCTGTTGTTCTATTTGTAAATATCTGTCCCAGTTTTTCTAGAAGAGATACTGGCTTCCATTATCACCCGCACAGAGAGAAACATAGCTACTGGTAATAAAAAAAAAAAGGTTTAACGACTGGGTGTATTGTGTTTAATCAGTTACGATATATGTTGCTTGAGTTTCTACTGCTGTAAATTCCCTTAGCCTAACTGTGGGCAACAGGAAGAATTAGTGTATGCTTTTGTGGGTTCACCTTGATTATGTCAGTTTATGTGCATGAAGTGTCCAAAATTCCCCTTCACATACTAATCTCCAAAGCCTGGCCCTCTCTTCTAGCCTGCAATTAAGAAAAATATTCTTCTTTCTTACTGGACAGAAATGTGTCTATTCAATTAATGACAAAATAAGCTACTAGATAAAGACAAGGGGTAAAGTATTTATAGGTTTCACATTTCAAAGAAGTCCCAGTTAGATGATGATCTGAGAAATCTTAAAATATCACATAGTTGACTGACTAACACAAAACTAAGTACAGAGATTCAGAAGATTCTATTATTTTTGAATTCACAAAGTGTATTCTGTTTAGTTAATAATACATTGACAAATAGTCTGTAAACAGTAATCCATATGTGTGAAATACTGTATGTTTAGAGCATAATTTCTTTTCACCAAGTCTTTACCAAAATGACATAAGCACATGTATTTGCAGTTTTACAAAAGTCAGTATCTGCAAAAAACAAGTTCTGCTTATGCAAAAAGTTTCATTCAATATGAGATCTCACAGTGTCTATTATGATTTTAACCATTTAGCACATATGTGGCCTAATTTCTGCTTGTTCCGTACTGTGTACTTTTAATTAACAATGCTTCACATCCTGACACACTAACACTGAATACTGCCAGCAAATGAATTATTCAGCAGCAGAGTGTCAAGAAACACTACTGAGGCTCCATTATACCACCAGCAATACATCTGCATAATGCCTCATTGTGAATGTATCTGTAACTGCCAAGTCAGAATTTTTCTTTCTTTTTAAATTTTCTTCCTTTTTTATCTTTCTGCCATGTGTTCAGACCGTTCTCTGTGTGTGTGTGTGTGTATTCATTTATTTATTTAAAGAGCTTCTGTAAAAAGCCAAATTTCCCCCAGAAATAAAGTTCTGTATATCTATCTATTTAATATTTATGAAACATTCTTCAAAATAAACCAGCCTATTAGGATCCTTATTTTAGGAAATGGTGAATAAAATATCTTCTGCAGTTCATTAGTAGTCATAGTTGTATATACTACTTTTAATAGTATGGCAGTGTTGTGAAGTGGTTAAGGCTTTGGATTTAAAAACTATGGTTGTGGCTTGAAGACTGGCTACTGACACTGTGTGACCTGAGCAAGTCACTTGACCTGCCAGTGCTACAACTGGAAAACCAAAATAAATGTAACCAATTGTATCATAAATGTTGTAAGCCAGCTTGGATAAAGATGTCTGCCAAATAAGTAAATGTATATTTTGAACTTAATTTCTTTCAGAGGTGTTCTTACATGAAAAAGTTACATGTCATGGCATCCTGATCCTCATTTGAATATAAAAATTACAGAGAATCTTCTGTCTTAGAAATTGTTTTCATTTTAAGTTTATAGAATACATAAATCCTTTGATAAACATAATTCTTTTATCTGAAATTTAAGTATGGGAAATTAAAAGTGTAAAATGTCAGTTATGCTTTAAAGTTGCCCCTTCTAATAGAACACCATTAAACATCTGCATTTCATTTCTTCATGTTAGCGACTATTAGTTGCATTGGCACTTTGTGATTTTACAAAAAAATGTGAGGTGTAAATATAATATCACAGTGAGATAACGTAATATTTTTTCTAATTGCAGCTTTATATGAGTACAACTACATATTTGTTCTGTTTTCCAGCTGTTAGTTATTTAATGCAGATTATCATTGGCATTGCTGGAATCTGTTTATGGTCTCACTAATTCATAAATTAAAAACATTTCATATCTTTTCAGAACATGTCCCAGAATTTTCTTTGTTAAAATACTGGTGGCAGCCATTGTAGCTGTCAATGTAAAAATCACTTAATATTATCATATAGTTCTAAAGCAGAAAGAAAGAGATAGGGGTCATCCTGCCTTGCTAACCCGGCTTCACCTTCACCCAATTTCAGCTTGCCTCCCCATTGCCTGCCTACCACCGTGCTTCCTACTCTTGCCATCCTCTTTTCATTCACCATTCCTGCTTCTTCACATCCACCTTGATCTGCAGCTGTCATCAAGGACATCAAAGAAGCATCAGGGTAATTTTGTTTTTATAAGTAATTTATTATTATGACATTTTTCAAATTGGCCAGTTCTGTTTTTTTTTTCTTTTTGTTATATGCTAGAATTACTCAAGATAGTAGTACACCCAGAAGTTACATTTTTTGTTGTTTTTTCCTACATTAATATTCCAAAAATGTGTGTGAGGTGGAACCATGATTTTAAGAGGTAGGTGATGGAAACCATGATTCTTTTCCAATATATTTACTCTGTTCATGACTTAATTAGAAAGAAATTGTTCACTTTTTTTAACAAACGCAGTAGAGTGCCAAAATCTAAAGTATTATACAGTTGTGAAGTTTCCAATAATATTATCCTTTTGAAATGTAACTACTTTTTTTACACTGCACTGTTGCAAATGCCAAAGAAAGGGCAAATTGTGTTGTTTAATTCAGCTGCATTAATGCTATACTGTAGTTCCTAAGCTGCCTCAGGTTTCCATGTGCAAATGAAAAATTTCACCCATGTATGGATATCAACAATATGAAATTTATTTTTCACTGAAAAATTCTTTTCATTACATTTGTTGTGGTCAAATTAACAAAAGTAATTGTACTGACATACTTTATTTAAAACTCTACTTTATTTACACTGCCGATCAAGTAGGCCTTGAAGCTTCCATGTGTCATTTATAATCTGTAAATATTGGACTTTTACCACTGTTTTTAGAAACAGTAGTAGTAGCAGCTTACAAATAATAAAATAAAATAGCTGGACTTAAAACATAGCAGACAGTGCCCTCGTCCAGTGGTCTTAAATACTGCCTTGTACCTCTGGAGTTCCGAGTTCAAAAATTGGGTGTCAAATTAGCATATGCTTATACAATTTCTCTTGGTGTTTCAATTTTCTGCATCTGTTGGTTCATGCATTGCATTCATGCTTTTAAGATAAGCTGCTATGGAAGCGTATTAGGGCCACGGAGAAGAAGAAAAAATACGGACACAGTGAAGAAAAAAAAAGTATATGTCGAGATTAAAGTCGACATGATGACTTTATTCTCGACATTTCAACGCTTGTGTCGAAAATAAAGTCGGTATTTCCACATTATTCTCAACATTTCTACTTTATTCTCGTTGTTTATGTTGAGATTAAAGTCGACATGTTGATTTTATTCTCGTAGTATATATTTTGTCATTAAAGTAGAATGTCGTAAACTAAACTTTATCTTAAAACTTTATCTTAAAAAGAATATTTAATTTACTAGATTTTCTCAAACCCTGTCATAAGTTAATGAAGTACATTAAATGCTTTGTGTTAAGTGTTCCCCAACCAATGTTATTCTGTGCATGCTTCTTAAATTGACATCCTCTTGCAATAAGAGGAGGCGCAGGAAGTGATCACCACACAGAATACATTAATTTCATGTTATTCTTGATCTCTGAACGTTTAGAATGCTAAGATAAATGTTTGATTTAATTTTCATGATGAAATGCATTAAAGCATGTATTAAACATGTGGTGCATGGTGGTGTGGTGGTTGCGATGCCGCCTCGCAGCAAGGGGGTCCTGGGTGTTCCCTGTCTTGTGTTTGCATGTTTTTCTGGTGGGTTTACTCGGTGTGCTTCAGTTTCCTTTCAAAGCCATGTAGGATATGGGGTTTTGATATGCTATATCTACACTGAACATAGACCTTAGGGCACTTACTTCGAGGGAGCAGCACTACCGCCACCCCACCATGCATGTTAATTCATGCTTTAATGAATTTCATCGTGAAAATGATATCAAGTATTTGTCTTGGCATTCTAAATGTCCAGAGAACATGAATATCATGAAGTGAATGTATTCTGTGCGCCGATTGCTGCCTGCGTCTCCTCAGTGCAAGAGGAATTCAGCTTAAGAAGTACATAGCGATTAACAACTGGGATGTGGAACACTTAACACAAAGCATTTAATGTGCTACATTAACTTATGATGGGGTGTGAGGAAATCTAGTAAATTAAATATTGATTTTAAGATGAGGTTTAGCTTACGATTTTCTACTTCAATGACAAATAAACTATGAGAATAAAGTAAACATGTCGACTTTAATCTCGACATAGACGGCGAGAATAAAGTGGAATTCATTCATTAGAAAGCAGAAATTGTAACACCACTGCTTTCTAATGAATGACTTAATTTCTTTTTAGTTCATATTATTTTGTAAATCTCTGGTAAGAAAGTTAAATGTAAATTCAAAGTGATTGCAACTAAATCTGTCATTAATCAAGTCTTTGTCATTGATAGTCAGAATTACAGTAAGTGCAAGAATATAATTAAATTCTACAAATGGGTCTCTTCCATCTATTTAACAAAATATGTTGCATTGCCAGAATGTCTGTTTCACATCTCTAAATAAATATTTTTATTTTAATAATTTGTTATACCTTTAAATATTTTTTTTATTTTAACACTTCTTTTATGTTCTCATCACTGAGGGCTGAAAATACCCAAGCAAATTCTACCTTATATTTGTATGATTCTGTAGCAAGTTATTGTACTTTTTGTGCTTTTTCTAATCAATCCATTTGTTTATAAATTTTCTACATTCAAGGCTATGGCAGCCAAAGTCAATCCTGGCAGTGTTGGGTTTTTTTTCTTCTTCTAATTATAAATTTTAAAAAGTACAACAGCATACTTACCTGCATTTCATAATCAAAATGTACCTAATTATAATCCTATGGGTTTTTTTAATAATTTAATTTCTTGAAGTATTTTAAATGTGTTTATACTGTTGTTTTGTTTACAAGTGGTATCAGGAAACATAGTTAAACATAATCATAGACACTATAACAGGTATTGCCTAGCGACAGACAGTTGAGTAAAGAAGTACAGCTCAGCTGACGCCATAGGTACAATTCTATAAGAGAGGTCTGCAAGTGAAAGGCAGACATCCAGCCTGTTACAGTACAAATACATGTCATATTATTCCATTATATACATTGAGTTGGGTTCAAGGGGTCCTGATGTTATTGGAATTTGGGAGTTAGAAGGTACTTCCCAATACCAGAATACTTCAAAATCTACTACCATATTGTATCTTATACAAAATATGATCTCTTGTTATTAAGATTTAAGGAGTTATAGTGAGAATTAATAACCTGTACAAAAATTTATTTTTTGGATACTATTTAAGAAGTTGATGTCTTGGTTCTTTGTCTTTTAGAATGTATTATATATAAATTTAAAATGAACAATTGTCAGTCATTGTTTACTTAGATTGTAACTTTTGACAATATATCTGACGATTGAGGTATGATAAAATCCAAGAAAATTAAGATTCAAATTAGTTAAGTAGTATGAAATAAGGAAACCCCTTTATGCCGGAAGAAGGCTTTTAAAACAGAGTTTAAGTAAAGTTTGTCTATTTTAGGTAGCTGGCTTCATTCATCTTCCACCTTTCTGGGAAAATGTAGTCGTCTTATAAATACTTCTCCATTTCAATGCAAAATGGAGGGAAATCTTTAAAGTATTTGTGATGTCTTTGTAATAAATACACCTAGCATAGAAAAGTGCACTTTTAATGAGTTCTCTGTTATTTCATTGAAGAAAGCCCATATGCAGTTTCTGTATCATCTCATCCTTCTCATCAGCAACCAACCTCAGATTTTGCTAGTTCTTTCTTGATGTGAGTAATTTTGTGTGTTTTGTTGTTATATTTTCAAATTGTACACTGAATGATTCAACAAAACATTCAATTAGAGTAATAGTAATTTTTAAAAATCTTGCTAAGGTTGAATTTTTTTTGGATTTACTACTTTAACAAAATACTTTTCGTCCATCATTTTAATACATAAAGGCTGCAGATTAACTATTGCATTTACTTAATGAAGCACTCTTCAGTGTCTGACTTTCAGTTCATCAAAATGTTGAAATATCCTTGATTGGAGGTCAGCAGATGGTGGTATTAGAAGACTTAAATAAATACAATGAGCCTTATATAAAATTTTGAAAGTGCAAAACATTGTATTTTTGTATGTATTTTACAACTGATTCCACAATATTCTTATTCTGTGGAAGAAATCTTAAAGGAATATTCCACCCAATTTTTTTTTAATATGCAACTTATATTGTATCACAAACATTTTGTGTCTTCATTCTACATGAAAACATGAGATTAAACATTTTTTTCCCATGAAGTACACATTACATATTTAAAATGTTATTTTTGAGTGGAGTATTCCTTTAATGTTTCATTTGTTAAGTTTAAATAAATATGCATCAGATTTAGAAAAAAGTATGGTAATGTATAGTTTACATTTTTTTCTGACATTGGTCTTAAGTTCTCCTTTAATCTTGCCTCCTTAATACCGTTCATACAGAGTCCATGCCTTCTTAGAGCAGTGGGGTCTGATCAACTACCAGGTGGATGCTGAGAGCCGCCCTACCCCTATGGGACCCCCACCCACTTCTCACTTCCATGTTCTGGCTGACACACCATCTGGACTAGTGCCATTACAGCCCAAGACACCACAGGTACTGCCTCTTCATGTGTCTGTATCAGGTTATACTCTTAATGCCAATAACATCTTCATAATCACCATATCCTCAGACAATTGTAGGGATGAATCATCTTTATAAAACGTTTTTTGTAAATTTACACCTATTCTTCAACAAATGAAACTAAAATATCCAGCCAGTAAATTTTTATGAAATTTAGTTTTTAGTTAAGCTTGAAATCAAAAAAAAAAGCAGTGTCCCTAGTACTTGGCATATTTACAGATGCAAATCAGAAGTAGCCTACTGATTTACAGTGTGATGTTATGCACAACATTGATGGATTGAGAATTTATTAAGAAACACAGCTTCTCTAAAAGATAAAATATTTCTGAAAAATTCTCAATTGAGCAAAAGTAAATCCTGCAGAATCTTATATTATCATCATATAGTTCCAGACCCCCCCGCGAAAAGTAGAAACCATATGTTTGTATGGTTATTTTTATATATTTTAAGCCCTGATAAACTCTCCCACACTGTTTATAAATATTCTCCGCAGAGTTATACAGCATAATCCCTTTGTATTCTCTTAGATATTAGGTAAGATTCATTAAAATTATGTATATAAACACACTGTTTATATACAGTAAAACCTAAATATTATTTTAAAGATATCGAGTGTCTCCGATATCACATATGTTACAGCCATTACGATAGACAGGCCACCAGCAATAAATACATACAATGCAAGAAAAATTGTATACAGTAAATGTGTGTACAGTGACACTAAACTTACATACATGTACTAAGTACTGTAAGTAGAAAATTAATTATGGTTACTCACCAACAATGACACGAATGACTTGTCCGATAACAATGAGTTTAATTTTACTGCACAACAAAGGAGGGCGTTACAGCCCTTCTAAAGGAGCCACTTCAGGCGATTGTGTAGCACTGCCATTGTTCTTCTTCTGGCAGTCTTCAATCCAAATCCCTAAAGCAGATTCCATCCAGACTACTGCCTTATTACATCCATTTACAACTCGTTTTACACCCTGGTTAAAAGGACACTGCGGCTGTAGATCTTGTATTCCTTTCCTACTTTTTAAATAAAAAGAATCGTAGCCTCATTGATGCCGTAATAGCGTCCTACAGCGGTGTAGCTTTTCCCTTCCTTCAGCATATCCAAAACGTTTACCTTTTCGGCAATCATTAACATCTTCCGTTGGCGCTTGGGCACGGCCCCTGAAGCAGCAGCAGGAGCAGATCGTTTTGAAGCCATAATAAAGGGCTTGACTATGCACAAAGATAAACACAAAAGAGCAGAAAGGTTAACTCTTTACACAGCGAAACACGTTGATGATGAATGTGCGAGACGAGACTTCCTGGTTAACACTGCATTCAGCACACAGGAACTTAATTGCGTGCTCTGAATGGTTAGCTTCTCAGTCAGGAGAACTTAAATGCGTGCTCTGATGGTTAGCTTCTCAGTCATCCACCAATAACGTCCTTTGTATGAAATCAACTGGGCAAACCAACTGAGGAAGCATGTACAGGAAATAAAAAGTCACATTGTCTGCAAAACCCACGAAGCAGCGAAAAATCCGCGTTATATATTTAGTTATGCTTACATATAAATTCCGCGATGGAGTGAAGCCGCGAAAGTCGAAGCACGATATAGCGAGTGATTACTGTATTACTAAACGAACGTTGTATATATGCACAGATGCCAGAGGCCAGAAGCAAGCCGTGCACAATACAACTGCTGGCCTGACACGCACAATATAACTGCCATCTGAATGCGAACACGCACAATACAACTGCCACCTGAAAGCGCACACCACCGCATATACAACCTTTGTTTCATGCACAATACAACCGCCGCCCAAATGCGCAAAATACAACTGCTGCCCGAACGCGAACGCGCACACCTATACAACCTTCGTTTAGTAATTTAGATCTCCAAGCCGGGATCCGCCGCCATGGTCACTTCAGCACGCGAATACGCCGCGGTCACCATCAGGGAACTAGGTGGCACCAAAAGCACACACACACAGCGCCTCAGTGTCAAACCCAGCGGCTTCCCAGAGTCAGTAGGTGGCGCCCAAACAGCACAACCTGTAAACTTGAGGTAAAGCATGCATGCCAACAAGTTGTCATGGTGACATATTTAAACTTGAGGTAGTAGTGACTACTGACAGTGCCAGCAGTACTCCACTCCACAATGCCAGCAGTCAGTGTTCTCCACTCCAAAGTGCCAGCAGCTACTCCACTACACAGTGCCAGCAGTCAGTGTGCTCTAATCCACAGTGCCAGCAGTCAGTGTGGTAGCTGTCAGTGTGGCTTATTTTGAATCACATTAGGGTAATTAAAAAATGAGCCCGCATTAATAAAAACAATGAACGAAGGCACCTACAATGTGCTTCTGAAACACCAGAAGCAAAGGAGTCACAGCTCTAAAAAGAATGAGCTCAGGTATCGGATAGGCATGCAAACGAGACAACAGAACAATGAGAGAAGTGTTTGGAAAGCTTGCGCAATTGTTCATCACAAAGAATATCAGAGGAAACTCCAAGGACAAACCATGGACAAAGTAGGGATTTACCTATCTGAGCCTGTATTTCGACGTGGACAACTTTATGTTGCCTTTTCAAGAGTCCAGCATTTGTGTGACGTTAAAGTGAAGGTTTTAACTACTCCATACAAGGCAGAGCTGATTCAAGGACAGGAAACCATCTTTACCAAAAATGTTGTTTATAAGGAAATTTTTGATTAACTATTTTGAATTTACCATTTGATTAATTTTTTCTTTCCAATTTACTTAATTTAAACATTTGCACTCCAATATTTTTTTACTTATGAGTGCAGCAACTCAAAGACATTTTGGCCTTAAATGATATAACAATTAAATTTCAATTTTAGTTTTAATAAATTGGTTAATTTTAGTACAAATATATTTATTTAATTAAATGAAAACTTTCCCAGGACGCTCCCACCCTCCATGATTTTTCATCCCTCCAAAGACCAGAGGGAACAGAAAGTGATTGCCATTCTTGGATTTGCGATTCTTTACAGAATCAGGGGTTTACTGGTTTGATTCTAATGTGCTCTCCAATATAAAGCACTGAGGTGGTCCAGTAGTTATCAATGTGTCATGTATCTAGCATCCTGGATTCTGTTCCGTCATTTGTTATCTGTCTGAAGTTTGCATGTTTTACCTATGTCTGCTTGTTTTGTTGTTTTACTGGGTTTTCTGGTAAAAAAAGGGTATACAAGTATATTTTAGGCTGATTGGCCATGTATGAGAGTAGGTGTTTGCATAAGTGGGCATTAGGACAGACTGGTGACTCATCTAGTGTTGGTTCCTGCTCTGCAGCAAACACTGCCAGGACAGACTTGTTGTTAAGCAGTTTTGAGAATGTTATGTTATATAAGTAGCAGTCAAAGATTTCAAAGATAGAAAAAGTACACCAGTGAATTTTAAACCTGAGGTGAAACTGCAGATAAATATAGATTGAAATAAAGAACTGTTATCTGCAGGATTAGAAGCTAAATACAATGATGATAAACCAAAGGCTATATTTTACAACAGTATCCTAATGGCATAATAATTTACATGTTGTAGCAAGTCCTATGTAAAACAGAGATTGATTAGTTAATTTATTATGATGCCACATATTTAAGAAGACTTTTTTCTATACTATACTTTTTTCTAAACTTTTGCTTTTGTTTTCCTAGACACCAGCCTCACAACAAATGCTGAATTTTCCAGATAAGGCCAAGGAGAAGCCAACAGATCTACAAAATTTTGGCCTTCGAACAGATATGTACTCTAAAAAGAATGTGCCATCTAAGGTAGGTCAGACCATTTGTTGAGCTATATGCTATAATTAAACTCTCAGGTCTTATAAATGATCTTTGAGTACAGGGAGATGTTTGTGAGTTTTTCAGACGCTTGATGTAAAATTTCTCACACTACGATTCAGTTGCTGACTATTAAACATGTATACATCTACAGTTCATAGTATTGCATAGTGCTTCTTCTTACTTATCCTGGTCTAAATAAGGAGCAGAGTGGCTACAATGACACGTTTAACAAGCCCTTCCCCCACCCTCCTGTTCAAGTCTAGCTAAACGTTAGTTATTTCATCATTTTAAATAATGTTCTCACCATTAAGTCTTAACCATTTTGTTTATTCTCTTGTTTTTCAACAGAGTAAAAGTGCTGCCAGTGCCACCAGAGAATGGACAGAACAGGAAACACTTCTTTTGTTGGAGGTATGTAGACCAATCCTCTCATCCTTTAGATTGCACACCAAATATTTCTCTATTGGTACTGGTTTAAGATGAAAGGTTCCCCTTGCCAGATTTTGCTTGTGAATGCTTTTATACATCCATTCTGGAGTAGCATAGCACTACTTGAAAAAAAGAATGATTTGAATGTATGCGGCCTTGTTTTGGCTGACTTGCACCAATAATGAATTGTGGAAGTATTGATAAGTATAAATATATATATATGTGTGTGTGTGTGTGTGTGTATATGTATATATGTATGTATATATATGTATTTGTGTGTATATATATGTATTTGTGTATATATATGTGTGTGTATGTATATGTATGTTTGTACATATATATATATATATATATATATATATATATATATATATATATATATATATATATAAAGTACAAACCGATTCCAAAAAGTTGGGACACTAAACAAATTGTGAGTAAAAACTGAATGCGATGATGTGGAGATGGCAAATGTCAATATTTTATTTGTAATAGAACGTAGATGTCAGATCAAATATTTAATCCGGGTAAATGTATCATTTTAAAGGAAAAATATGTTGATTCAAAATTTCACGGTGTCAACAAATCCCAAAAAAGTTGGGACAAGTAGCAATAAGAGGCTGGAAAAAGTAAATTTGAGCATAACGAAAGCTGGAAGACCAATTAACACTAATTAGGTCAATTGGCAACATGATTGGGTATAAAAAGAGCTTCTCAGAGTGGCAGTGTCTCTCAGAAGCCAAGATGGGTAGAGGATCACCAATTTCCACAATGTTGCGCAGAAAGATAGTGGAGCAATATCAGAAAGGTGTTACCCAGCGAAAAATTGCAAAGACTTTGCATCTATCATCATCAACTGTGCATAACATCATCCGAAGATTCAGAGAATCTGGAACAATTTTCTGTGTGTAAGGGTCAAGGCCGTAAAACCATACTGGATGCTTGTGATCTCCGGGCCCTTAAGCGACACTGCACCACAAACAGGAATGCTACTGTAAAGGAAATCACAGAATGGGCTCAGGAATACTTCCAGAAACCATTGTCAGTGAACACAACCCACCGTGCCATCCGCCGTTGCCAGCTGAAACTCTACAGTGCAAAGAAGAAGCCATTTCTAAGCAAGATCCACAAGCTCAGGCGTTGTCACTGGGCCAGGGATCATTTAAAATGGAGTGTGGCAAAATGGAAGACTGTTCTGTGGTCAGACGAGTCACGATTCAAAGTTCTTTTTGGAAATCTGGGACGCCATGTCATCTGGACCAAAGAGGACAAGGACAACCCAAGTTGTTATCAACGCTCAGTTCAGAAGCCTGCATCTCTGATGGTATGGGGTTGCATGAGTGCGTGTGGCATGGGCAGCTTGCATGTCTGGAAAGGCACCATCAATGCAGAAAAATATATTCAGGTTCTAGAACAACATATGCTCCCATCCAGACGTCATCTCTTTCAGGGAAGACCCTGCATTTTTCAACAAGATAATGCCAGACCACATTCTGCATCAATCACAACATCATGGCTGCGTAGGAGAAGGATCCGGGTACTGAAATGGCCAGTCTGCAGTCCAGATCTTTCACCTATAGAGAACATTTGGCGCATCATAAAGAGGAAGGTGCGACAAAGAAGGCCCAAGACGATTGAACAGTTAGAGGCCTGTATTAGACAAGAATGGGAGAGCATTCCTATTTCTAAACTTGAGAAACTGGTCTCCTCGGTCCCCAGGACGTCTGTTGAGTGTTGTAAGAAGAAGGGGAGATGCCACACAGTGGTGAAAATGGCCTTGTCCCAACTTTTTTGGGATTTGTTGAAATTCTGAATCAACATATTTTTCCCTTAAAATGATACATTTTCTCAGTTTAAACTTTTGTTCCGTGATTTATGTTCTATTCTGAATAAAATATTAGAAGTTGGCACCTCCACATTATTGCATTCAGTTTTTATTCATGATTTGTATAGTGTTCCAACTTTTTTGGAATACGGTTTGTATATATATGTGTATATGTATATATGTATGGATATGTATATATATGTGTTTATATATGTGTGTGTATATATATATATATATATATATATATATATATATATATATATATATATATATAACACTCATCACTCACAACAGTGACAAAACAATTACATTGACAATCATGTTACGTTATTTTCAAAATGTTTCCTTTTCTTTTTCATTGCTTCTTTAACACACTACTTCTCCGCTGCGAAGCACGGGTATTTTGCTAGTATCAAGTATAAATCTAAGGATTCTAAATGTGCAGAGAGCTGGAGTATCATAAATTTAATGTGTTCTTTGTGATGATCTATTGCTGCTTGCCGCTGCTGTCACTTCTGGAGGAAGCCCCAGAAGCACATACCGATTAACAACTGGGTTGGTTTTAAGATGTTTATAACAGTGTACTTTAATGATAAAATAAACTATGAGGTTAAAGTGAACATTTCAAGATTAAAGCCAAAATTTCCAGTTTAATTGCAAAATAGACCTTTCCACTGTGTCCTTAATTTTTTTGTCATTGGCTCAAATACACTGGCGTACATTCTGATGCTGTTGTGAAGGTGCAAATGAACACTGGGAACGCGTGGTAGCCATGATGCGTGCGTGTACGCATTCTGAGCGTGAAGTATAAACCGGCCTTAAGTGATTACATGGTGTTTTAAAAATCAGGTTTCTGTGAATAATTGGGTTATTGAAGCACATGTAAACGTGCTAGTGGTTGCTGACTCAATTCCTACATTCTGCTCATTGTGTGACCCCAATTGTAAAAACATGTATTTAACCAGTTGTAGTGTATATTGATTTTGTATGTCACCTTGGAGAAAGTTGTCAGCCAGCTATGTAATAATAATTTAAATACCGTATCCAACTAACTCAGTCCTGCAGTCTGCTTTTGTCGTTAGTTTATCTAGCATTGTTATTTTATGATCAAGCAAGCTTACTGAAAATGCCAAAGCGTTACAGAGGTTAACTGGTTTAGAGCTCCCTGTTTTATTTACTTTACATTTCAGTTTTTTTAATTAGTCATAAGAGTGTCTCATGAAGCTGTTAAAGCATTTTCTTTGGAATAGTAAAGAAAGCTATATTTTTGTGTAAGCAATTTATTTCAAGATCTTGGTATACATACCACTCTTCTGCTGTTTTGACCTTTTCTTTGAATACTGAAAAATACAAACAGATTTTACCATGTCCACACCAATTTAATGCAAAAACTAGTTATGGTATCTATTGCAGACAAATAATGGAATAATTAAAAAATATTTGCTATCCCTTGCCCTACATTAACCTTTAGCGCTTTTCCTCTGTATTTGCGTGTGTGTGAATGTTTCCATCGGCACTCCCATTTTCGAATGTGTTACCACAAAGCCTGTCTCTCAGACTCTGTCATTATTTTATTTAGTTTATACTCCAGAATTTGACTTTGATAGATCCATATTATGGGCAACACTGGCAAGCAGTGGTTGGCACTGTTGACTGATGGTTCCGGAAGACTTAGTTTGAATCCTGGCACAGTCACTGCTTATATGGAACTTTTGTGTTATCTTTATATACCTTGGTTTTTTCAGAGCTCTCCAGTGTCCTCCTAAAACCAAGTATTAGGCTGATTGTTGGCCCTATTTGTGTGAATGTGGGTGTGTTCATGAACTTGTTATGACTCAGAATCCTTTCAGGTCTGGTTCTTCTCCTTTAAACATTTTGTCCCAGGTAGTTTCTTGTTTGTATAATACGATGATATTATTGTAAATCTTCATTTTGTTTACATACTATAGTGAAATTATTGTGTTTTACACACCCCAAAGACCTCCACACATGAGCCCATTGTCATTAAACCCAGAAAAATCTAATACAATGTGAACAGCATTTCTGATGATTAGAAGTAAACAAAATGGGCATTTGAACTAACCCAGAAATATACACACACACACACATGTGTATATATAATATAATATGTGTGTGTGTGTGTGTGTATATGTGTGTGTGTGTGTCTGTATATCTATCTAATATATATATTAGATATATATAATAAAATATATCTACAGGCACAATTCTAACACTTTTACCCCTCTCCCTCAGGCTCTGGAGATGTACAAAGATGACTGGAATAAGGTTTCAGAGCACGTTGGGAGCCGCACCCAGGATGAATGTATTCTTCACTTTTTGCGACTCCCTATTGAGGACCCATATTTGGAAGACTCGGATGCTTCATTAGGACCCTTGGCATTCCAGCCTGTTCCATTCAGCCAATCGGGAAACCCTGTAATGAGCACAGTGGCCTTCTTAGCATCAGTAGTGGATCCTAGAGTGGCTTCTGCTGCTGCCAAGTCTGCCTTGGGTAAATTTACAGGTTTTTGAGTTTCAGTAATAGAGAATAAGCCCTATGACTAGAACAATAATATTCAACAATCAGTAATTTAATTAATGCTTAATTAATATTTGTGATTTCTATGAAAGGTATACAGATCTATAACAAGTAGTAATAGATGTTGATCAATTAAAATTATAAAAAAAAAAAAACTTTGAAAGGTTAACATATTAAAGTGTTTAAAAATTCATTCTGACAGAGTCTGTTGTATTCTCCAAATATTTGAGTCTGTGATTTTATACATAAATTTAATGTCTCTTAAAAGACTGAGAAAGAGTTTTGCACAAAAGAACTGCTCTTAGAGGCAAAACTGTCAAGCAGTGTGGTTTAGTGGGTATAGCAATTAACCTGAAAGTTTAAAACAGCTTGTTTCACAGTCCTGAAAAAGTTGCTTAATCTGTCTGTGTTTCAAGCATTATAATAAAATCAATCATATTTTTGTAAGTCACTTTGAGTAAAGTTATCCACCATATATCTAATAATAATTTGCATGAATGCATTATTTATTGTAAAAGAAAATGAAGATGAATTCATATTTTGCTTGTTCGTGCCTATCCTAGGCACAATGTATCTTTGATATACACTGTGTAAAATTAAGAAAAGGTCTAATATTAAAACTAAGAATAACAATGTGTTTCTACATCCTCATACTGATGTCTGTAATGTTAAGTGCCAAAATAAACATGCAGCTCCTAATAATTTTGTATGGCCCTCAAAATTTAGTATTGCAGTTTAACATTGATTTTGGGTCATCTTTAAAAGACAGTGGGGTACAGGCAGTAAATTTTCAGCCATCAATGCATGCCATACTTAGTAGTTTTATATAGTCGTGGACAAAACTTTTGAGAATGACACAAGTATTAGTTTTTACGAAGTTTGCTGCTTCAGTGTTTTTAGGCAGTTACATTACATTTATGCAAAGAATCAATATTCGCAGTGTTGGCTCTTCTTTTTTCAAGACCTCTGCAATTTGCCCTGGCATGCTCTCAATCAACTTCTAGGCCAAGTCCTGACTGGCAGCCCCTCCTTGCATAATCAATGCTTGGAGTTTGTCAGAATTTGTGGGTTTTTGTTTGTCCACCCACCTCCTAAGGGATTGACCACAAGTTCTCAATGGGATTAAAGTCTGGAGAGTTTTCTGGCCATGGACCCAGAATTTGCATGTTTTGTTCCCTGAGCCACTTAGTTATCACTTTTGCCTTATGGCACAATGCTCCATCTTGCTTAATGTTCATCACCAAACTGTTCTTGGATGGTTGGGAGAAGTTACTTCCAGAGGATGTTTTAGTACAATTCTTTATTCATGGCTGTGTTCTTAGGCAAAATTGTGAGTGAGCCCACTCCCTTGACTGAGAAGCAACCCCACACATGAATGGTCTTGGGATGCTTTACTGTTTCCAATCAATCAGAAAGGGGATTCATTAGAGAAAATTACTTTACCCCAATCCTCAGCAGTCCAATCCTGTACCTTTTGCAGAATATCAGTCTGTCCCTGATGTTTTTCTGGGAGAGAAGTTGCTTTTTTTCTGCCCTTCTTGATACCAGTCCATCCTCCAAAGGTCTTTGCTTTCACTGTGTGTGAAGAAGCAACCACACCTACCTGCTGCCATTCCTGAGCAACCACTGCATTAGAGGTGCCCCGATCCCGCAGCTGAATCAACTTTAGGAGACAGTCCTGACACGTGCTGGACTTTCTTGTGCGCCTTGAAGGCTTCTTCACAACAGCAGTGGAAATGGGTTTTTTAGGATTAAGTTTATTTTCATAGCAAAGAGGGACTTTGCCGATTAATTGCAATTCATCTGGTCACTCTTTATAACTTTCTGGAGTATATGCAAATTGCCATCATAAAAACTGAGGCAGCAAACTTTGGGGAAAATTAATATTTGTGTCATTCTCAAAATATTTGGATACAACTGTATGTTTATACCTCCCTTGACTCAAAAACACTTTAATTTTCGATGTTTCCTTTTTGAAAAATCAACTGCACACTGTGCTTTTAATTAATATCAATTAACTAACTCACATAATCAAGTTCATGGTTTCAGGGAGCCTGTCAGAGACCAACAAAATTTGTTCTTTGGTCAAAGTCTCCATGTCAAGCACTAATACCACCATTTGAGAGATTATCAAACAAACATTTTGAAAAGTACTATTTAGGTGATGTCATTTTGTCCTAAAGCTTTTGTGCTCAAAAGATCTTAATTTTCCCCTTTTGACATACAAGCATGTCCGTGGATTGTAAGTGAACATCAAAAGGATGTTTAGGCAAACAGAGATCTTGAGGTGACATGATTGATTTCTTGAAATTTTTAAAAGAATGAGATTACTTATTACTTAAAATTTAAGTCCTTCAATGAGTACAACAGAATTTAAATGGAAACTAGTTAAGGGTGGAATTCATACAAATGTTAAAGTTTTTCTTCACACGTAGAACCATAAACAAATGCAATAAATTATCAATTAATGTAAAAGAGAACTTTTATAACTCAACTCAGTGTTATTTTGGAAAAAAGATCAGGTGAATATGATATGCTAGATTTGTGGTGTTGGATTGATTGTTCTCATTAAAATTGTTGTGATGATCTGAAACAGACATTTAAGCTCTGTACAAAAAGTGAAACAGGAGTAGTTTGTGTTTATTTTTATGTAGAACTTGTGACCGTTCCATCACAAGGCCATTTAGCATTTAAAATAGTCCTGCAGTAACTGTGTTTCCTGTTTGAACATGGATCTCTAGAAAAATCTCACTTGGGCTGTGCCAACTGACATTTTGCTGCAGGACTTGCTATTTATCTACTGTAGTGTAGTACTGTACTGCAATTGTATATTGAGGTAACATGCAGTTATATTACCAGAAGAGATACCTGTCTGTAGCTCATTTAAGTATATTGGTCATTGTGTTGAAGTATGGTGTGCTGCGTATTATAACTTTTTGGTGCATTTTGATTGACTTTATTGTTCAGTTTATGCACTCATTGTATACTGTAAAATGAATATCTAAATCAGGAAATCCCAGTAATCCTGTGAGAATGCAGTCTTGAAGACCTCCAGTTAACCATTTGGGTGAAAGAGCATTATATATTTATACTTTTTTAAAAAAAACAACATATTACACCTTATTGAGTTATTGGAGATATCAACATGTTATATATTTAATGCTGTGTGTGTAGTAGCTTATTGCTTAAAAAAAAAAAAACTTTCCATGTCTTCTGTAGAAGAGTTTTCTCGCATGAAGGAAGAGGTCCCAGCAGCCCTGGTTGAGGCCCATGTGAAAAAGGTGGAAGATGCAGCACGCATCACTGGCAAGTTGGATCCTTTGTTTGGCTTGGAGAGCAGTGGTATTGCTGGAACTGTGATGGAAGAACCAGAGAAAATGGGTCAGTCTGCTTAATGGTCTTCATTTTTAAATGTTTTTTTACTACTGCTAAAGCTTTTAGCTCCACCTTTCTCTAAGCAAGAGTAGTGCCATAATCAATGTTCATGAGCAATGCTGGTTGTCCAATAATATTCATATTACATTTATATTTCATCAGTCTAATTTTGAAAAGACCTTTCTCATCAGAAAGACCACAATGACACATGCAAATCATGTGAATCCATGACACACTGAGAATGAATCCAAAGTGAAGCTGTTGTGGCTGCCTAACTTTATATTTTATTTTATTAACATTTTTTTCAATTACAGTCGACCCTTGATATACGACCGGCCTGACATGCGAACAACTTGATTTACGACCAAAATTTTTGTTTTGATTTACGACCAACATCTTGCGTTACGACCCAAATGCGGTCACGTGTATCCGCTTGTGTGATTGTAAACAAACAGCCGAGAGCGTTCGTAAGCGTCAGTCGGAGCCCAGATACATGTGTTTGTGGACGTAATTTCGATCAGTGCAGTGATTTATCTATATATATAATTCACTAAGACCATGGCAAGCAAGACGCATAATTGCTAAGGAAAGAAGAGAATTTAATGAAGGTAAAGAAAGCGATTGTTAAGGGATGTTAGCTAGCGGGTGGCGCAGCACATGATGATGTCATCAGGCTGAGTCAGCACCAGCTTGCTTTGGAGTGTATTATTACAGCAGTTCACAACACGGCCAGCTTTGAACTGAGTGCTTGACTACAGTCATTAACTTGAGAAACAGCAATCACAATCGAAACGAAGAAGGAAATTGTGCGGAAATATGAGAGTGGTGTTCGTGTGACCGATCTCGCTAATATGTACAGCATGTCGAAATCCACCATCTCGACAATTTTACAAAGAAAAGATTTGCATAAGGAGGCTCCTTATAAACAATAGCCACCTTCCGTTTCATTCTCCTCCTCCAACCTTCCTGCAGCCCAAAGATGTCAAATTAAATGGTGAGTACAGTATGAAATTGTTGTTTCTGGTAGGCTAGGCACTTTTTATAACTTTTTGGTTAGTACATTAGAAACATTATTGGTGTTTTGGTAAATTATTCACATTATACAACCCTTTTTTATTATGAAAAAGTTAAGTAAGTGTTGCTGTGGGAGATTCGGAGCGCATTATGGGTATTTCCATTATTTCTTATGGGGAAAAATAGTCTTAACTTACAACCAACTTGAGTTACAACCAGCCCTCGTGAACGAATTAGGTTTGTAAGTCAAGGGTCCACTGTATAGTGTCAGTGGAAACTTGAACCAAAATAAAAGTGTTGCATGCTGAGGTCAACAAGTGTCTTAATCAGAAATTCCATATCAATGACAGCAGTCTTTTTTGTAACAGTTTTTCAGAAAACCTACTGAATAGTGAGAAACAAAGCTGTTGAAACGAAATCAGGTGGTGGACTAAAAATGAACTGCATGAATATATTGACTGTCGTTAGACGAAAGTGTATGCAAAAAGAATACTACACCTTTCAAAAAGTACGCTGATACGAGCATCAATACTGCTGCCAGTGTATTCTCTAATTTTATTTTTATTTTTGTGGACAAATGTTTATTGAACATTAAAAAATAGAAACATGAAAACTGTAACATTTCTCAGAGAATTATAAAAGATATAACACAAGTAAAAATACTGAAAACCACCTTTGCCCATGCCAATTTCTCAAGGGGCATTTAATTATGAAAGCAGTACTTCTAGGTAAATGAAGAGAGGGAACTAGAATCTTCCAGTGAGAAACTAATGAAAGATAAAATTATTTGCTGGATGGATGTAAGAGAATAACCGGAGAAATCTAAAATATTTTTAGAAATTAATCTTAGTGGTCAAGTATATTCTCCAGCCGTATTAAGTATTACAAGAAAGACTTCTGTGCAATGATGTGTGCAAAAAGAGGTTGCACCAAATGCTAGAAATAGTAATCCAATGATTTTTACACCTGTTTTGAGGCAAAAATAGAGCTAGTCATTTAGAAACATTTGCCTGGAAATACTTGCTTGTTCTACAAATATTGATTTTTCCAAATCACTAACCTACCCTGCTGATGTGACACTGTTTTATGTAAGCAAGCAACTAGGACAGCAAGAGTCTGTTGATCTGTTTTTTTCTCATACATATACACTACCAGTCAAATGTTTTAGAATACCTCAGTTTTTCTAGTTTTTGTTCAAATTTAATCAGTTGAAATGCAGTGAATGACCTAAAATGGTGACAAGGTCAGCAGTTAACTGCCAGAGGTTTAAATTTGAAGTTTAGGTTAGCAAAAACTGAAAATATTACACATGTCCCTTCATCAGGGAACATCTAATATATTACAACCTACAGGTGTTCTACAGCAATTAAAAGTAAATTAAGCCTTGCAAGTTGAAGCAAACAATTTGCACAGGTGTCCCAACCTCTGTTGATTATTTAAAAAACCCTCTTGTGTGTCTTAAAGCAGATTTGGAACAGACTGTGTTACTACACCTGAGGTGTTCTTAAACTTTTGACCGATAGTGTAGATATACTTGTAAATTAACTTTTACTTATATTATAAGCTATACGTATGCTACTGCATTATATACTGTAGATTGTTATGCAAAGTTCTGTGGAATTCTACCATCCTGTACCATATAAAGACTGAGTTCTTACCAAAAGCAAAGCTTTATTTTCCATAAGTATTTTTAATGCCTACTAATTTCAATTGCCTTTTCTTTTAAGATGAGGGAACAGAAGAGCCCAAGAGTGACAGTCAGCCAACAGAAGATAAACGGGAACCCAAGGTAATTGTATATCTCTCTGTATTATCTCCCTTGTGCTGAAGGAAAGCTCCAGTTGAAAAAGTACTTAACATAGTTTAAAGTCCATATGCAGTTCAAGGACATTGATCATTATCTACGTGTTAGGTTTTACATTATATATGATTTTTTTTTTTTATATATATAAGGTTTTTTCCCTGGTAATTTGATTTTGAGTATACTTTGTTTTAAATTTCTAAAGCATCGGTTAAATTTGGTTGCCAGAATGGCATTATTTACCTTAAAAGAAATATAATTTTATCACTTGGAATTGTTACTATCTGATTAAATGCTCTGCAATAGTAGAAAATGCTTGAACTTTTTGTAGATATGTATTTATGGTATATCTTAACAGTCGCATGAGAGTAAGGAGGGCCTTCTAGAGGATGAGGGGAAAGAAAAATCTTGTGACAATGGAAAAAAGGATGAAGAGAGAGCCAAAGACACAGATGTGGAGAAAGAAGGCGAAGGAGCAGATGGCGAGGCAGGTAATGCTTAAACCACTGATATTTTTTCTAAAATCCCTTCTATTCTAAATTTTGTTTTTGAACTCTTTTCGAGTTGTGACACACAGCTGGTAGTTCTAATAGCAGAGGATGAATCAATAGAACCTACATGTGTAAAATGTGAGAAAGATAAATATGATTAAACAATAAAAAAGTATTAACTGATTTCATACTAGCAAAACACTATTTTAGTTTAATATTATGCAATAAGGTCTCGAGAAGAAAACTATAACTTTAATTGCAGAATTTTCCGAGATGTCCCTGCTTTTCTGTTACACACTCTTTTTTTCTCAAATATAATGTGTTTACTTGCAATATAAACCAAAAGAGAATAAACCATTCATCCCAGCATAGTTCCATGTTAACCTAAATTTTGCAAAATATTGTCATGGTTTGAAGGTCCCATAAGTACAAGTACATGGTGTAGTACATAACTAAATACTTTACTATCCTTCTTAATTGCTTCTGCATGATTTCTGTTTATAAGGAGTGACAAGCTGACCGGTACTCCCATTTTTTTCTAATTAGGTGTAATTTCAACTTTGAGACCTCCACTGTGTAATTATTTAATTTTTATACTTATTGTGTGTAACACTATCTTATTTTTGCATTGAATATGACCTGTTACATATATGCCCTGCTCTAAATTCTGTCCAATTAATTTGTATTGATTTTGCTGACTCTAATGTACTGTATTTACCGTTCCAACAAGTTTAGTATAATCTGCAAACTAAACCAGCTTCTTAGTTACATTCTTTTTATAATCAATGTCATATATGCAAATTTAAAAAAACAGTGGCCCCAGAACTAATCCTTCAGGAACCCCACTTTCAGTATCATCTTAGTTGAGGGGAAAAATCTGTAAACTTCCTTAGAACAGTCTGTTGTTAGTTTGTTTGACCTGAGAATATCCAGAGTTCTATATAAGAAAATGATTTCTGTGTATGTGCTATTTACATACTCATACTCAGCAGAAGCAATTTAATTAAATTTCAGAATATTAAATTGTGCATCCTCGTGTAATGTTATATGAATATGCCAGCAATTAGTCTGTGGCAGGAGGTCAGCAAATTGCTGAGAAAAGATGTTCTGCTACTCTTATGAAAGAAAATATATAAATCTTTTTTTGGGTGTTTTTAAGGCTGGATTTATATATGCTAATATTTGTAGGGTTATCTTAGTGTACATTTTGTTTATGTATATTCTTTCCTCAGGGGAAATAGAGAAAGAGAAGGACTCAAGGGAGGATTCAGAGGATGGTAAAAGAGACATTGAGTGTGAAGGGGAGAAGAAAACCAAAGTAGAGAGAGACATTGGTGAAGGAAATCTCGCTACTGCTGCTGCCTCTGCACTTGCTGCCGCTGCTGTCAAGGCTAAGGTAACATTGGTTTCTCTCCGTTTCTCTTTTTCTCAGCTTATGCCAGCATCACACTACATGACTCAACATGATTTCTAGTCAGATAGTATAGATAGAGATAGATAGTATAGTCAGATAGATAGTTTGACTACTGTAGTTGCTAATCTGAGGTTGTCATACTGTTCTAGTAGAAAGTACGTAGGCTGATACACATAATCTGATCATAAACAGCAACATTTATTTCTATAGTACGTTTTCATACATCAATCAATCAAAATCTTTATTGTCATTGTAGCAATGAGACATTGTACAAACACATTTTTAGGTTCAATTTTCCAGTGCAGAAAAAAATAAAAAAAAACAAAACACAATTACTCAAGTTACAACTAAAATATGGGATTAAATTAAGTATCCAAAATTGTCCATAACAGCAGAACAATGTTTTCCACTCATACATACATACATACATGCATTATATTGCACTTGTCCCTTATCTAGTCCCTTATCTAATGTTAACTGAATGAAGGTGCACTCAGTCAGATTGACCACTTAGCATCATTCAGCATGGCGATGGCTGAAGGATAGAAACTGTTTCTCAGTCTATTTGTCTTAGTATTTATGGATCTGAAACGTCTGCCTGAAGGCAGGCATTCAAACAATGCATGTCCTGGGTGCGATAGGTCCTGAAGAATTTTCTTGACGTTCCTGAGACAACAGGAACTATGTAGTTCTTCTTGTGAGGGGATAGGACAGCCGACTATCCACTGGGTGACCTTAATGACCCTGTGGAGCTCTTTCTTCTGTGCTACTGTACATCTGGAGACCCACACACAGAGACAGTAAACCAGGATGCTCTCTACTGTGCAGCGGTAAAAGGACGCCAGCAGTTTCTCTGGGATGTTGTTCTTTCTGAGCACCCTCAGGAATTAGAGTCTCTTTTGGGCCTTCTTCACTACCTCAGCAGTGTGTGTTCCCCAGGTCAAGTCCTTCCTAATGGTGACTCCCAAGAAGCGGAAGTCTGAGACCCTCTCCACAAAATCCCCATTGATGATGAGTGGCTGGATGTTGTCTGCCTTCTTCCTGAAGTCCACAATGAGCTCCTTCCTCTTGGCTGTATTTAGGAGCAAGTTGTTATTCCTACACCAGTGCTGAGGCTGATGGGTTTGGAAAAGTAGGTGTCCACTCTAACCCTCTGAGTGTGATCACTCAGGAAGTCCCTGATCCCTGGTCTCCAGTCTGTGGGGTAAGATGGTATTAAAGGCAGAGCTGAAGTCTATGAAGAGCAGCCATGTGTAGCTCCCCTGCTGCTCCAGATGGGACAGAACAGCATGGAGAACAGTGGCCACGGCGTCCTCCGTAGACCTGTTTGTTCTGTAGGCAGACTGGTGCGGATCAAGCATGGGTGGCATGAATGACATGATGTGGTTCCTGATGAGCTTCTCGAAGCATTTCATAACCACAGGGGTCAGTGCAACTGGCCTGTAATCATTAAGACTAGTGACGGTCTGTTTCTTGGCCACAGTACATAGCTCAAAGCACTTTACAAAATGTCAAAGAAAAACTTACAAGAAAAGAAATTTTGCAGGAATTTTAATGAATAAATAATAAAAAAAATCAATATGAGCTTACATAACAGATATACAGTATAATTAGTGGTCCTTTATATATAATACTAGCAAAATACCCGCGCTTTGCAGCAGAGAAGTAGTGTGTTAAAGAAGTAATGAAAAAGAAAAGGAAACATTTTAATAATAACGTAACATGATTGACAATGTAATTGTGTTGTCATTGTCATGAGTGTTGCTGGCATATATATATATATATATATATATATATATATATATATATATATATATATATATATGTGAAAGCCGCCCGGCACAGACAGACGGACAGCATATTTCACCCAACACACGTTTATTTACACTATATACAAAGTCTTTTTGCACTCACAAAACCCCAGTGCCTCCAGCACCGATTCCCCCAAGTCCAGGCCACACAGTTCCTTTGTCTTTCTCCTGGCCACCTCCAGTCCTTCCGCTAGCTCCGTCCTCTTCCGCCCAACTTCCGCTCTGACTGAAGGGAGGCGGCCCCTTATATAGTACTCCCGGATGAGCACCAAGTGTTCCCGGCATTCGCTTCCTTGGCACCCCCCCAGCGTGGCGGAAGTGCCGGCTGTCCTCCCTGCCTGCCAAATTTCAGCCTTCTACCTACACAGGAAGTTGGAGAATTAGTGATGAGTCAGTGAGTGAGTCAGTGAGGGCTTTGCCTTTTATTAGTATGTGTGTATATATATATATATATATATATATATATATATATATATATATATATATATATATATATATATATATCCATCCTTTGGGGTGTGAGCAGCTGTTGCTGAGGGTGCCAGAATCCATCGAGGAAGAAAAATGAAAAAGATTATTTGTACAAAATCTTAATTTATCTATCCATTCCTAAATAATTAAATGGGCAGGCTATTTCGTATCAGTGCAATATGCTGCTTGCTAAAACGGATGACTCCCGCTCTTACGTGCACTTAGTGCTGTGTGGGTGTTATGAACTATCGTATCTGTTCAAGTTCTATTTAAATTTTAAATATAAGTAATTTTTATTTAGTCGACAGAAATATGTTTGTTAGGAATGTAAGTTAAATTTAGTCATCATTGCATAAATTTTTCTTCATCATAGAAATTTAAAGACTAAATTCAACTTACATTCCTACCAAAGCTATTTCTGTCGACTAAATAGAACCGACTTATATCCAAATTTGAGCTGTCGCCTGCCTGCCTGGATAAGTCACCCTCGCTTCGCTCTTACTTTTTTACCGTTTATTTAATTTAATAATGGCTAGTCGTGAAAAAATTAAAACATGGAAGGAGGATTACACGGAGTATGGCTTTACCAAAACAATTATTGATGGCGAATAAAGTATCCATTATTCATAAAGCTTCAAGTGGTGATCTGTTTTTCTGCATTAACCTCATATTTTTTCATACTTCTTCTCAAACCAAGGGGGTGCGAGGGTAAAATGAATCGGGAAGCTGAGATATATATATATATATATATATATATTGAATATATTGAAATAGTTTTACTGTCAAATAATGCAAACAGTACGCGGCACGTTTAAGCCATAATTCTGGGCTCATCAGGCATACACACTCACTGCACCCCATCTCGGGAATCGAACCTCGGACGTCAGCAACAGAGGTGAAGCCTCTCGTGTTGCGCCACAGCGTGTGGTTAGTTTATTTGACCATATGTAGAGCAGGGTGTATATATATATATATATAATAAAATCCTTTTTTCTTCACCCAGGAAGCACATTGTTCTCTTTGTCCATGTGACTATGACGTACTTCCTGGGCATAAGGCAAATTGTCTCTGAGCCTCCCTGCAGCGACTCCTGGCGGCCCCCATGGTATCCAGCAGGGCTGTAAATAAAGACTCCAATGTCCATAATGCCCTGCTGGTCTTTGGGGCACCTCCATACTGCAGGGGGGGCTTCACCTGGCGGTGTGGGGGTATTGGCCGGGATGAACAGCCAGCCATACATCACTAAATATATATATATATATATATATATAATACACAGTGCATCCGGAAAGTATTCACAGCGCATCACTTTTTCCACATTTTGTTAAGTTACAGCCTTATTCCAAAATTGATTAAATTCATTTTTTCCCTCAGAATTCTACACACAACACCCCATAATGACAACATGAAAAAAGTTTACTTGAGATTTTTGCAAATTTATTAAAAATAAAAAAATATTGAGAAAGCACATTTACATGAGTATTCACAGTCTTTGCCATGAAGCTCAAAATTGAGCTCCGGTCCATACTGTTTCCCCTGATCATCCTTGAGATGTTTCTGCAGCTTAATTGGAGTCCACCTGTTGTAAATTCAGTTGATTGGACATGATTTGGAAAGGCACACACCTGTCTATATAAGGTCCCACAGTTGACAGTTCATGTCAGAGCACAAACCAAGCATGAAGTCAAAGGAATTGTCTGAGGATTTTCTCAAGGCACAAATCTGGGGAATGTTACAGAAAAATTTCTGCTGCTTTGAAGGTCCCAATGAGCACAGTGGCCTCCATCATCCATAAGTGGAAGAAGTTTGAAATCACCAGGACTCTTCCTTAAGCTGGCCGGCCATCTAAACTGAGCTTTTGGGGGAGAAGGGCCTTAGTCAGGTAGGTGACCAAGAACCTGATGGTCACTCTGTCAGAGCTCCAGAGGTCCTCTGTGGAGAGAGGAGAACTTTCCAGAAGGACAACCATCTCTGCAGCAATCCAACAATCAGGCCTGTATGGTAGAGTGGCCAGACGGAAGCCACTCCTTAGTAAAAGGCACATGGCAGCCCGCCTGGAGTTTGCCCAAAGGCACCTGAAGGACTCTCAGACCATGAGAAACAAAATCTCTGGTCTGATGAGACAAAGATTGAACTCTTTGGTGTGAATGCCAGGCGTCACGTTTGGAGGAAACCAGGGATCGCTCATCACCAGGCCAATACCATCCCTACAGTGAAGCATGGTGGTGGCAGCATCATGCTGTGGGGATGTTTTTCAGCAGCAGGAACTGGGAGACTAGTCAGGATAAAGGGAAAGATGATTGCAGCAATGTGCAGAGACATCCTGGATGAAAACCTGCTCCAGAACGCTTTTGACTTCAGACTGGGGCGACGGTTCATCTTTCAGCAGGACAACGACCCTAAGCACACAGCCAAGATATCAAAGGAGTGGCTTCAGGACAACTCTGTGAATGTCCTTGAGTGGCCCATTCAGAGCCCAGACTTGAATCTGATTGAACATCTCTGGAGAGATCTTAAAATGGCTGTGCACCGACGCTTCCCATCCAACCTGATGGAGCTTGAGAGGTGCTGCAAAGAGGAATGGGCGAAACTGGACAAGGATAGGTGTGCCAAGCTTGTGGCATCATATTCAAAATGCCTTGAGGCTGTAATTGGTGCCAAAGGTGCATCGCCAATTTTTAATAAATTTGCAAAAACCTCAAATAAACTTTTTTCACGTTGTCATTATGGGGTGTTGTGTGTAGAATTCTGAGGAAAAAAATGAATTTAATCCATTTTGGAATAAAGCTGTAACAAAACAAAATGTGGAAAAAGTGATGCGCTGTGAATACTTTCCAGATGCACTGTATATATATCTACAGTATACTAATAAAAGGCAAAGCCCTCACTCACTCATCACTAATTCTCCAACTTCCCGTGTAGGTAGAAGGCTGACATTTGGCAGGCTTATTCCTTACAGCTTACTTACAAAGGTTAAGCAGGTTTCATTTCGAAATTCTACACGTAATGGTCAAAACGGTCGACAACGTCCGCCAATGTGAACTTTCTTATTTATGGCCCCATCTTCACAAAATTTGGTAGGCGGCTTCCCTGCGCTAACCGAAACCAATGTACGTACTTATTTCGATGGTATGACGCCACTGTCGTCCGCCATATTGAACTTTCCAACGTCACTAATTTTCCAACTTCCCGTGTAGGTAGAAGGCTGACCCCATCTTCACGAAATTTGGTAGGTGGCTTCCCTGCGCTAACCAAAACCGATGTATGTACTTATTTTGGTGGTATGATGCCACTGTCGGCCGCCATATTGAATTTTCCAAACATCACTAATTCTCCAACTTCCCGTGTAGGTAGAAGGCTGAAATTTGGCAGGCTTATTCCTTAAGCTTACTTACAAAAGTTGGGCAGGTTTTATTTCGAAATTCTACGCGTAATGGTCATAACAGTCAACAACGTCCGCCATGTTGAACTTTCTTATTCATCAATACAATTTATATAAAGGACTAGCAAAATACCCGCGCTTCGCAGCGGAGAAGTATTGTGTTAAAGAAGTTATGAAAAAGAAATGGAAACATTTTAAAAATAACATAACATGATTGTTAATGTAATTGTTTTGTCACTGTTATGAGTGTTGCTGTCATCAAGTATTTGATTATCATTATTTCTTTCAATCAGGTTTGTATTTGGAGGATGTGTTGTGTTCAAGTTATATTCCATGTTTGTCAACCATTGTAAAGATAACAGGTTTCATTCGTCAAAGTGTTCACTATCCAAATCGGTACTCGTGAATCTAAGATGTTTAACAGGCATTCCCGATATTAAGTTGTGGATTTGCCTGCGAATATCAGCTCGTCTTCCTCTTTATCTGAGACATCACACACTGCATGCACGGGTTTACCTTTCCCAGTCCTGCAAAGTCAGTTCACGTGAGCCGCTCGGAGTACATGCATCGAAGCTTCTCAGCTATGCTTGTGCTATCTAGTGCGATCTTGCGATGTCCACGGCTTTATTTAATGTTAGCTCAGACTCAGCACTTAAAAGTTTCTCTCACACTTTCGCTGAGTTTGTGCCAAACACTATTCTATCCCTGACCATCTCATCTTCGTTTGCATAAGCACAGTCCTTCACCAGCAATTTTAACTCCATTACAAAGTGATGAAAAGTCTCGTTTATACCCTGCGTCCTCTCATTAAACTTGTATCTCGCGAATATCGTATTCGTCTTAGGCATGACAAACGCCAGCGGCAGCCTGTCTATGAAATTAATTTAAACTTAAGCTTTACACCTTGCTTTCCTATTGATATGTGTACAAAGGCTTGTTCAGCGTCAGAGGGTTGTTTGTTTCCTACTGCATCAATAAGCAGCTCGTCTTCCTCTTTATCTGAGACATAACACACTGCATGCACGGGTTTACCTTTCCCAGTCCTGCAAAGTCAGTTCACGTGAGCCGCTCGGAGTACCTTCATCGAAGGTTCTCAGCTGTGTTTGTGCTATGTCATGTGATCTTGCGATGTCCACAGCTTTATTTAATGTTAGCTAAGACCCGGCACTTAAAAGTTTCTCTCGCACTTTCGCTGAGTTTGTGCCAAACACTAGTCTATCCCTGTCCATCTCATCTTCGTTTGCATAAGCACAGTCCTTCACCTGCAAATATTTCGCGGCAGCGTGTCTATTGGATTGCTGCTGATGGACGGCCTTATATGGGCAGGCACTCAATTACGTGGGAGGCGTGACGATGAGGGACGCAACTCCGCCTCACACGGCGACCGAGCTGCAGGCTGTGGCCATATATATGTACGTATGTAGGTTCCAGTTATGACCGTTATGTGTAGAATTTCAAAATGAAAAACCCTAACCCTAACCCTGCCTAACTTTTGTAAGTAAGCTGTAAGGAATGAGCCTGCCAAATTTCAGCCTTCTACCTACACGGGAAGTTGGAGAATTAGTGATCAGTCAGTGAGGGCTTTGTCTTTTATTAGTATAGATTAGCAATTTTGGTTGTAAAAGATAATGTAAGATAGAGTTTGTTCCATCTACAGAATAAAGTTCAATAATAGAAATTTATTTTCAACATTTTAAATCATGTTGTCATTTAAATGTAATTAAAAAATCTCTTTGAACCTAATTATTACCTAACTAGTAAAGGATACCGCCAAGTTGTATTTCGCCAAGTTGTTTCTTCACCTAATTGCCTTTTGCTGCGTTATCTTTCACCAAGTTGACTGTCGACCAGTTGCCACTGAACCACAGCTGGGGCACCTGCCATACAGGTGGCTGCACAGTGTCTCGATCAATTGGTGGTGGCACCGCAAAACACTACCATAATGAAACTGGAAAAGAAAACTTTAATTTCATTGTTCCAGTTAAATATAATATAATAATAAAATATACTGGGGGATCACTTCCTTTTGACAAAGTGAACTTTTATAATATATTTCAGGTGTTTTGAGTTAATATGCAGTCTTGGCCCATATTTTTTCAAACATGCATTCGGCTATGTGCTGGCCTGAAATTTGAAAGAGCCTTTCATCTGTTTGCCTAGTCCAAAATACAAATTTTCCTTCTTATCTTCCAGTCCCTCTTCATCTTCACCATTTGTGGGCATTATGTAGGTTCCAGTTATGACCGTTATGTGTAGAATTTCAAAATGAAAAACCCTAACCCTAACCCTGCCTAACTTTTGTAAGTAAGCTGTAAGGAATGAGCCTGCCAAATTTCAGCCTTCTACCTACACGGGAAGTTGGAGAATTAGTGATCAGTCAGTGAGGGCTTTGTCTTTTTATATATATATATATATATATATATATATATATATATATATATATATATATAGCAAAATACCTGTGATTGGCAGCGAGAAGTAAAAAGAAAAGGAAACATTTTAATAATAGCGTAACATGATTGACAATGTAATTGTTTTGTCATTGTCATGAGTGTTGCTGGCATATATATATATATATATATATATATATATATACACACACACACTGACACATATACAAACATATATATATATATATATATATATATATATATATATACACATCTATACACATATATATACACAGTTATATATATATATACACATATACACACATACATATATATACATACTGTATATATACACACACACATATATACATACTGTATATACACATATACATATCTACATATATACTGTATATACACATATATATACAAATCTACATATATATATCCACATATATATATATTAGGGGTGGGACTCGATTAAAAAAATTAATCCAATTAATTAGACGATTAATCGTATGTAATCGCACGTAAATTTGCCCCAAATCACAAATGTTTTTTTTAATTTAAAAGTGTTTTAGTGGGCGACAGAATCAAATAATAGACATGTACATGAATATTGTAAACTGAAGCTGTTTTAATTTCTGAAAAAAAGCCTTTAAACTGCATTTGAATTCAAAACAGAAACAAAAATATCATCCCTGGTTAAAATTGGGCAGACTTAAAAATAAAGTGGTAGTTTAAGTACTTTAAGTAGATTTTCAGAATAGTATTGTCTTTAAATAATAATAACCAAAATTTCAACATAAAGTGCAGTTTTCTTCTTAAAAAAATAAGTCAGAAACATAAAAGGTAATTTGACCAACTTAATCTTTAAACTCTGAGTAACCTTAGCCAAAATTATTTTGTACATTAGGCTAAAACAGTGTGATCATTGAACATTTTGTAATTAGATGTAATTAGAATTACTAACGGTCACGGAAGTCCAATGATCCCCAGTAAGAGCCACAAAGTCTGCTTTCTGTAATGCATCTAATTTTGCTTGCTTTTCAGTGTGCACAAAACCATGCTTTTATCAAGGCTTTCGGAAGTCGAAATGATCAGTCGTAGGAGCGCTTTATTCCGACTCTAACATTTTTGTAGCTGTGATGTGTGCATCAGTGTAATGGATGTACCAGGAAATCATGCATTGACAAAAGTTCCCGTTTGCTTGGAATTGAAAGTGTGATTAAATGTGTTATTTTTTTAACGCGTTATGGAGGACATGCATCGAAGCTTCTCAGCTGTGCTTGTGCTAATAAAGGGAAACATTTTAAAAATAACGTAACATGATTCTGCGTTAACCGAATATTTTTTCATACGTCCCAAACCAAGGAGATGCGAAGGTAAAATGAATCAGGTAGCGCGCGTACATACTCAGTGCATCCCTCTCGAATCGAACCTCGAATGTCGCATTAGAGGCTTAAGACTCTACAATTGCCACAGCGTGTGGCTTGTCTATGCGAGTATGTACTGTAGATCGGGTATATATATACATTTAAATATATACCAGCGTATCGCAGTGGAGAAGTAGAAGTTATGAAAAAGAAAAGGGAACATTTTAAAAATAACGTAACATGACTGTCAATATACAGTATTTGTTTTGTGAGTGTTACTGAGTGTTGCTGTCATCAAGGATTTGATTATCATTATTTCTTTCAATCAGGTTTGTATTTGTAGGATGTGTTGTGTTCAAGTTACATTCCGTGTTTGTCAATCGTTGTAAAGATGACAGGTTTCATTCATCGATTAGTTTCTTACTGCATCAATAAACAGCTCGTCTTCTTCTTTATCTGAGACCTGACACACTGCATGCACGGGTTTTTTTTACACTGTCTTCCTTTAGCGGGACATTGACTTTTCCACCGTGTGCTTTGTTTCCACAGTAGCAGCATTTATGAATATGCTGTATGTATCAGGCGCTTCATATTTTTGCTGCCTTTTCAATTGTGTAATTCGGTTTTTGTTCAGCGCTCTTTGGAACTGTTGCCTTTTATCTGTGCACTGCGTCAGTTCACGTGAGCCGCTCGGTGTACATGCAGCGAAGTTCCCAGCTGTGCTGGTGCCATCTCGTGCTATGTCCATGGCTGTATTTAATGTTACCTTAGTCCTGGCACTTAAAACTTTCTCTCGCAGTTTCGCTGAGTTTGTGTCAAACACCACCCTGACCATCTCATCTTCCTCTCCATAAGCACAGTCCTTAACCCGTGAATATTTAGTGGGAGTTTGCTATTGGATTGCGCTGACGGACGGCCTTATATGGGCAGGCACTAAATTACAAACGCCAGCGCAGCTGTCTATGAACTTAATTTAAAGTGTAGGTTTACATCGTGCTTTGTTTCGAAGTAGCAGAACTCATCAATAGAGTTGTATATGTCACTCGCCGCTTCTTATTGTTTCGCTGCCTTCTCAATTATATAATGCATGTTTTCTTCAGCGCTTTTTGGAGGTCTTCCTGATTTTCTACGTACTGCGTGATTACGTGGGAGGCGTGATGATGTCACACGAAACTCCCCCACGGCGTTCAAGCTCATCTCCATTACAGTAAATGGAAAAACAGCTTCCAGTTATGACCATTACGCGTAGAATTTCGATATAAAACCTGCCCAACTTTTGTAAGGAAGCTGTAAGGAATGAACCTGCCAAATTTCAGCCTTCCACCCACACGGGAAGTTGGAGAATTAGTGATGAGTGAGTGAGTGAGTGAGTGAGTGAGTGAGTGAGTGAGTGAGTGAGTGAGTGAGGGCTTTGCCTTTTATTAGTATAGATTAGCAATTTTGGTTGTAAAAGATAATGTAAGATAGAGTTTGTTCCATCTACAGAATAAAGTTCAATAATAGAAATTTATTTTCAACATTTTAAATCATGTTGTCATTTAAATGTAATTAAAAAATCTCTTTGAACCTAATTATTACCTAACTAGTAAAGGATACCGCCAAGTTGTATTTCGCCAAGTTGTTTCTTCACCTAATTGCCTTTTGCTGCGTTATCTTTCACCAAGTTGACTGTCGACCAGTTGCCACTGAACCACAGCTGGGGCACCTGCCATACAGGTGGCTGCACAGTGTCTCGATCAATTGGTGGTGGCACCGCAAAACACTACCATAATGAAACTGGAAAAGAAAACTTTAATTTCATTGTTCCAGTTAAATATAATATAATAATAAAATATACTGGGGGATCACTTCCTTTTGACAAAGTGAACTTTTATAATATATTTCAGGTGTTTTGAGTTAATATGCAGTCTTGGCCCATATTTTTTCAAACATGCATTCGGCTATGTGCTGGCCTGAAATTTGAAAGAGCCTTTCATCTGTTTGCCTAGTCCAAAATACAAATTTTCCTTCTTATCTTCCAGTCCCTCTTCATCTTCACCATTTGTGGGCATTATACGCTTTGCACTTAGAGTTGGGTTCTCATTGACTGTTAATTCTCACACACACAAAGGCCCAGCCCTACATCTAATGTCTAATTATGATAAAATAATTCCAGTTTGATTTTGTCACAGAGTGTTGTCACTAAGTTCATGGTAATGTCTCACTACAAAACAGGCATGCACTTCAACTGTTCATGGCTCGTTGTGTTTTTTTTAATGTACTGTAAATAAAGGCTACAGCTGAAAATTGTTGGAAAACCCATGTACTATGACTTTATTGTCTCACATCTGGGTCTGCAGGATGCCTAGAGCTTATATATGTACATAACAACTTTTTATTACTAAGTATAGTCATACTGTTCATTGACTAGTCTCTTGAAGGCATGAAATGTATTTTCACAATTATTGTATGCTGAGTGTGGAATTTGTTTTAAAGGGTAAGCAACTCCTCTAATTTTTCCCTTAGCATCTGGCAGCAGTGGAAGAGAGGAAGATCAAATCTCTGGTCGCTCTTTTAGTTGAGACTCAAATGAAGAAACTGGAAATAAAACTGAGGCACTTTGAAGAACTTGAGACTATAATGGATCGAGAGAGGGAAGCGGTGAGTTTATAAAAACAAGGAGTATCTGGGAAAGGATATCTGTCACGCAGGAAGCTTTTTAAGTAAAAGAAAGAAAAAAATCGAATACCCAAACTAGAGGTAAGAATTAGAGCTTAAGGAGACAAATAGGAGCTGCTCAAAAAGTTAAATATTGGCCATCACTGCACTGGAGTAGCACTGATCAGGAATCAAAAGACAGAAAGACAGTGTGACTAAAATGATAAAGCCAAAAGTGATCGGTAAATGGAGCGTACACATGGAGATGAAAAGAAAGAGAACTAGGGCCTAAAATTAGAAGCTAAGTAAACATGGGAGCAGATTAGAATTCCAGAGTAAAAGTTTGAATCTATTGTGCTTATTGTGACTCTTGTCAGAGAAGTCATGAGTAATTTTTTCAGGTGGCACCATGGTCCAATTATGTAAAGAACAGAGGAGAACACTGAGGCAAACAAATCCACTTAGAGAAAATTTTTGTGATTTAGAACATTTTAATTTAATAAGCATCTTCAATTTCTAACTTTTATCTATTTGTTGCTTTTAATTAGACTGTTTAAAATGAAAAAAAAAACTTGGGAACTGTTTCTTCAAGCTGAGCATTTGCATAGACTTTAGATTTTAATTCTACTTCCCGAAAACACATAGAATCTTGTTTATGTATCAAGTATGTGTCCATTCCTTGAGTGGCATCGATTTTGCTGTCCATAGTTGTTTTTAAGGGCCATTGCTTCAAATGTATTTTCTGTTTATTATATTTCTATTTTAACTAAATAAAAATAAAACAAACATTTTGATACTATATAGTCTTTAATTTCAAATTTTACACTTGACCAAGTAAATATTTTTTACTGTTGAAGCACTGGGCAGAAAAGTGATAGGTTTATTAAAAACATATTTTTAGAGTAAAGAAATTATCTTAGGGACTTGTAAATAAATATTTAAAGGAAACCCTGAAAATAGAATTGTCAGTCATATTTAACCAGAATTATTTAAAGACGACATTACTTAGTTTGTCCTCTAGAGTGGTCTCCTTTACAAGAAATCGCTGTGCTTTCTTTTGCGACCTCACATTTCAGGTTGTGATGGCTGTCTGTTTTAGTCAATGTTTTAGATGCAGGATAATGAATTGTATTCCAATCCAAAAGCCAGAATGTAGTGAATTTATTTAAAAAAAAAAAAGTATTAATATTCTATGCATATGTAGTGAGAAGTCAAGCAAAATGACACCTTTTATTGGCTAAAAGCAATTTATTGGCATCTTGCCTGAAGAAGGGGCCTGAGTTGCCTCGAAAGCTTGCATATTGTAATCTTTTTAGTTAGCCAATAAAAGGTGTCATTTTGCTTGACTTCTCACTACATTCATAATGGCTAACACGGTACAACACCCTAGTACTATATGCATATGTAGAAATTTTATATTTTTAATTAGCACTTCATCTCAGATTATTTATTTTTTCTGTGACTGGAATGGCATCACTTCTGTCGCCTGTTGTCTTCAGAGATGTGTTCTAAATGCAGCATAGGTTATAGCATTTTTCATTTCATTTTGTGACCTAGATTTAGAAGTAAAGCACCTTCCTCACAGCATTTGTAGGTGTCATACTATGTGGTTGATAGAGGACAAGAATGAGCATTCTTTTCCTTGGTTGTCTTCTGCAGTTAGAGTACCAGCGCCAGCAGCTATTGGCAGACAGGCAGGCCTTCCACATGGAACAGTTGAAGTATGCAGAGATGCGGGCCCGCCAGCAGCACTTCCAGCAGATACAACAACAGGCTCAAGCTCCACCACCATCAGGATCTGTGGCTCCTAACAGTACTGGCCAGCCTCCTTCTGCCCCAGCTGCTCAGTCTGTGCCATCAAATGTCAATACTGGGGCAACTCCCAATAGCACCCAATGTGTAGAACAGAGCGGAGCCCCACCACAGCCGACCCCACCCCCGGGGGCAACACAGCCATCTTCTGTTAACCTGCCTACGCCACCCTCACAGACTGGACACCCAGCTGCCTCCCAGCATGGTAAGTATAAGCCCTATCAACGTGTATAATACATCATCATGATGGATGGTAGGTTTGCTGGAGTTCCACATGTCAAAGAATTTTAGAAGACAACATGGCATTATTGTATCCCAGTATGAAAAGAATAGAAAAAATTTGAAGAGCAAGTTTTATTTGATACCATTTGATAGTGTATTCAATTCCAAAAAATGTGCTTATAGAAAAGTAGTCACCCTCTCCCTTTTCCTCCTCAGCTGTCCACGGGCAGGTGTAAGTGTCTTAGACAATGTCACAGGGTGAGTCAGATGTGCTGTTTGTATTTACAGTACAGTGAATTAGCCAGCAGTCCACATTGCTTGCTTCTTATGATTTTTTTTTTTTACGCTAAACTGTCAGCAGATTTCATTGATTTGGTTAACCAAGTCAGTTATTTAGACCTGGCATATTCATCCAGGCACTAAGGACTTGGGGCTGTTATTTCATAAGCTCATAAATAGCTAACTACAGTGGTTAGGGCTCCTGCCCTCCTTTGAGTCTCTGCTTGGCCTTTGGACATGATAGCACTCTAAAGAGAAGCTGGCCTGCGCTGTTCAGGAGGGTGTTGCAGTACGTATGTCTGTTTAGATATTTTGGCAGTTAATGATTAAGGATAGCATTGAATTGTGATTATTATTTTTAGCTTAATTTCAGATATGACGACATCTTTTCTTCCTATTAAGGCATTAGGATTCACGTTTCCTGACTATGCTTGTCTCTTTTTAATCCAGAGCCCAGTGCCACAATGCCTCCAGACTCTCTTCCGCCAGCATCAGCCTCAGCTGTACCATTTCCTCCTCCGCAATAAGTGATGTAGAAAAGGAGTGTTGCAACAAAAGACTGGGCCCCCACCACACCTTCCCCACCCTTATCCCCTGATGCCTCCCAGTCCAAAGATCCTTCTTTGGGACTGTGTTTTGGAAAGAAAGGTCGGCTGTCCATGGACTTTTCACTTTTTGTGCAAGATTTCTCTTCCTCCTTCCCTGCAAGAGCAGTACTGCTTGCTACATTTTTTATTTTTATTTTTTATTATTTTTTTTGGTATTATGCCAAGTGGGCCCTTACTGTAGGAATCTTGGTTTATTACACAAGAGTGCTGCGCTTCTGTCTTCCTTTGGCATGGAAATTCCATGTGACAGTTTTATTTGAAAATAAGTCCTTTTAGAACTAATGTTCCTGAGCTGCAGACACTTTATAAAGCAAATTGCATTTATTGTCCCCCCTGGATAGACATTAGTGATGGCTATATGGGCGTTCCAGCAAGGAGACCTAAGAAAACCTTTTTTCCAGAACAAAGTTGGCTGCCTGAACTGTTGCACCCAAGGAGATTTTTGTGAAAAATTTGGTCTTGGTGGGGGGGTGGGGGGGTTGGTGGGGGACGGGACCCATTGTTCACTGATACTGCCAGGAGGTCCTTTTGATTGCTTTGACTTAATACTTACTGACAGAAGTCCGGAATGCGAGCCAAGGGGGATTCGCTACAGGAGGCAACCTTAGTTAAGGCAAGCTACATACAGACTTCCAAACTTAAAAGTGTTGAAGAAAACAAAAAGTGTAGAAAGACTAAAGCTACCACTTGAGGAAGTGGTACCAGTCTTTGAATTCATATTATCAAATATGAGGAATAAAAAATAACCTTGGAGGACTGCACTGCATTTAATGCTCAACAGTTACACTAAAATCCCATATTTCTTCATTTCCTGTGGTTTTGTGGAAACAAGAGTGAGAAATTGGTTACAGGGAGTGATGCACTTGCAGGGGTTGCCTGAAACCCATGTTTATTAGTCCTGTGTCATCATGTAGAGGAGCAAGAGAGGCCTGCAGTAGAGTCAAGAAGCACCTATTATACTGAGGATTTATGCAGCATCTGAGCCATGTTTTCCTGCAAATGCCAGTTTGATCATCTGCAGGAGATGTTGTGAGTGGCCTGCTGCATTGTCTTCCTACAGTGGAATACAGGTACATGCTGCATCTTTATATGATCCAATTTATGAATGGTGAAGTACACAGAGGGGTGCTGGTTGTGCTGCCTTCTTATTTATTCCCCTATTCAAGGTAGGCTATTGGCTTCTGTCTTCTTGGTAAGTGTGGGATCATGAAGTCTTAACAGAGCATCACCCCTGGGTGCTGTGTTGCCTACACAATCCCACATTACACTGCTGTGCCAAATTCACCTTCTTCACTCATCAGACATATACGGATAGTGCAGTGCAATGCACTGCTGATCATTCTGGGTGACAGAAGTCATTTTGGCAGTGTCTGGTTAAAACCCATTCCATCTGTAGTCAGAGAAAAAAAATTCTAAGCGGGTGGGTGGTGGTAGAATTAGTGTCCGTTTTTGGCACAGACTGAGATGAGCAATGCCTGAATGTAAATTAGTCCCCTTTGGGTGAAGCCCCGTCCAGATTTTAAACTGGTAAAATGGAAATAAAGTGTGCTGTAAGATGGGATGGAGTGTGAACTGTTTACTGTAGTCCCAGTTTAACTGGTATTGTTTATGAAGTGAAACCTGCCTAGTTGTTTATTGTCTGTTTAGGTGGTTTCTGTTTTTTTTTTAATATATGTATATGTTTAAACTCCTGGGAACTTATTTATTTAATTACAAAGAAGCATTTAATGGATTTTTTTGCAAGTGATCTTCAGGGGGGGTGGGGGTGTTGATATGTCATGTCTGTAGTCTAACAGTAGCATTTCAAATCATGACGTAGGGAAGGGCTGTAACTCTGAACAGAAAATCTGAAGGCATTCATCTCCGTTGCAGCACCCCAGTCTGGCAAGGCTTGTCAATCCCGGTTGTTTGGCAGTCTCCACTCAGCGAACAGGGAGGTGGTGGGACGACATTCCCCTAGTTCAGCAACAAGGTGAGGCATCTTTATAATCTCAGAAACCCACAAAATGTCCTTCCCGGGCCTCACATCCAGGGTAACAGTGAGAGCTGGGCGTGAATGGTGGGGGAGGAAGCATGTGGGGTGAATTGTGAACAGAATGACAATTTATTATGATACAAGCCTTTTTGAGTGAATTCAGTGTGTGTCCTAGCATTGTTACTTTTTTATGTAATATCAATTAAAACAAAACCAACTTTGTTGAGCGTCCTGGTTGTTCATGTGTTTGTGGGAGTGGGAATCGAAACTGGGGGGTGGGGGGCCACCTAAGGTTAACAGACAGGGAAAAATATACAAACACAATATTTGACTGAGTAAATAACTTTCAGAACTTCTATGCTGTGTGTGTCGTTATTTAAAATGGAGGTCTGTCGCAAAGGTGGGTTAGAGAGCTTAAACGACACTGTCATCGGTGTGTCCTTTAACTGCCTCTTTGACATTTGTGGTTAGCACTCTCCTAAAGTGGTCACGTTTCCGCCGTGTGTCTGTTTATGTTAGGTTTGGGTTCAAAAGTTACAGGTGATGAGATGAAATCCTTGCGTTTTGGTTAAATTTGCATACGTGTCACAAAAAATACAATAGTTTTAACAAATTTGAACAGCTTTTTAGAAGTTTCAGCATCTTCAGATTGTACTGCTTCTGCTAATATTACATTCAGATTTATTCAATCAATCAATCAACATTTATTTATATAGCACATTTTCATACAAAAAATGTAGCTCAAAGTGCTTTACAAAATGAAGAATAGAAAAATAGAAGACACAATAAAAAATAAACATAAGTCAACATTAATTAACAGAATAAGTAAGGTCTGATGGCCAGGGTGGACAGAAAAAACAAAAAAAAAACTCCAGATTTTATTTGCTTGATAGCGTTAGGCAAAGTGATTTCCAAATCCCATTATTCTACAGCAGGGATTTCAAACTCCAGCCGAGGAGGGCCGCAGTGGCTACAGGTTTACATTCTTGCCCTTTTCCTTTTTGAAATAATTTTAATTGACTTGCTCTTGAAGACTCAGACCCAATAATTGTTTCTTTTTCCTTAATTTGCAGCCAAACAATACTTAGATACAAAATGAACCATAACATGACCAGCAAACTGTGACCACCATACAGTATCTGAAAATAAAAAGGGGGTCTCGGGAATGTTGGTTTGGTCAGGTCCCCAAACATTTGAACAGTACTCTTAGAAAAGAGCAAATCAACAAATTTGAAAATGTCTTGCATTGCACAATGAGGGCAGCAACAAGCCATGGAATTAAAGAACGGGTTTAATTAACAACAAGACTCGCTTGTTAATAAAGCAATTGGTCGGACTTTGAGGCCCTGACTTAGTTGGTCTTCTGTTGGCACACTCACTTCACACTTCATTTCTATTTAAGGAAAGAAATGAAGCAATTCAGAGGAACGATGAAGAAGTTCCAGGGAACAAATCTTTAAAAACAAGTCAATTAAAATTAATTCAAAAGAAGTTAATTAGCAGCAAAAACAGGTGACTAATTAAGAAACGGGTGAGAATGAAAACCTGGAGCCACTGCAGCCCTCCAGGACCCGAGTTGGGGACCCCTGGCCTACAGTATTCTACCGTATGCACGCGAGTAGCCACTCGACCTGGAGGTTTACAGCCCAGCCTGTGAGCTGGTAGGCCATGCTGTCCAAGTGCTGTCCTGTTCTTCGTGTGTCAGAGATCTTTCTTTTAGTCTGTGAATAGGAGGAGGTTTTTTTTCCTGACTGTTTCAGTCCATATTTTAACTTTATAAAACCACATTTGAAGAAAACCAATTTAAAAATCTACATTCTCTTTTTTTTCTTGTGTTTTTCCTTTATTATCCAAGTGTGATTGGTTTGTGGATGGGTTACTTATTTTCTATGCCAGTTTGTGCCTTATATAAATCTGTAAACTTTACCAACTAAAAGCTTTTTTGAAAGAAGTTTTTTTTTTTTATGTTACCACGCTTTAACATATTATCTTCGCATAGAGAGCAGCTACCACTAAAATTTAATTGGGGGTCCAAGAAATATTCTACAATATGGCATTTTGCTGGGTTCCATTTTAAACTGGAATGCCCGCTTAAGTCGGATATCCAACTCAGAAACTCTGGGCGGGTCTGTCAGGTCTGAGTTTGACTAACTTCAGATCATGACGGCAATCCAAAATGGCAACGTACACTGTGATCTTTAGTGAAAGCTGTGGTATTATACTTTTATTAACTCTTCTGTCTGTTTGGGTTCACACAGTGATGTCCAACTTCTGTATTTGGACTTGCTGCTGCAGTGTATTGATACGCAAAATAACATGCAGTGCATTGTTATCAACTCTTATTTCTTCCGATGCAGCAAGCATAACAAAGGTTTTATTGAAACACAGTCAACTCGGGTGTGACATCATTCCCAGCTCTGACATCCGATTTCCAAGGTAAATGGAACAGCAGTTATACGTTCGGGCCATTTTAATAGCTCCTCCTGCTTGTAAACACAAAATGTCTGCTTTTGCAAACAACCAGCAATGCTGCTGCAACTCGTGTATGCAGCATGCAGATGTGGTCATGAAGTTCACACATGAAAGAGTGGATAACCTCTGAGCATTAAATGGGACTACTAAGAAGGTACTGAGTAATTTGGAAATTGTGGAGGGAGAAGTACTGCTCAGATTAAATAGACTGAAATCAAGCAAATCACCAGGGCCAGATAATATTTATCCTCGTGTACATATATAAACCCGTGACGCATATGTTTAGGAAGTCACTGCACATTGGAGAAATTCAGGAAGACTGGAAAATGGCAAATATATGTTATATAAAAAGGGTGACTGGGAAGAACCAAGCAACTAAGTAAGTTTGATATGCCTCACAGGTAAATTAATAGAAGGAATTACTGAGGAAAACATGGAGCAACACATGGCAAGAACAGGAGTTTAACTGAACAGTCAGCATGGGTTCAGAAGCGAGAGGTCATGTTTTACCAGCATGCTGGAATTCTATTGATTGTATTATTTATCAGACCGTTTCAGAAAGCATTTGATAAAGTCCCACATCAAACTAAAAAGTGGGAGTTCAGGGTGATGTTTTTAGATGGGTGCAGAATTGTCTCAGACACAGGAAGCAGAAGGTGATGGTGCGAGGAACCTCATCAGAATTGGCCGATGTTAAGAGTGGTGTTCCACAGGGGTCAGTGCGCTGTTTTTAAGATATATATATACAGTTGTGCTTGAAAGTTTGTGAACCCTTTAGAATTTTCTATATTTCTGCATAAATATGACCTAAAACATCATCAGATTTTCACTCAAGTCCTAAAAGTAGAAAAAGAGAAACCAGTTAAACAAATGAGACAAAAACATCATACTTGGTCATTTATTTATTAAGGAAAATGATCAAATATTACATATTTGTGAGTGGCAAAAGTATGTGAACCTTTGCTTTCAGTATCTGGTGTGACCCCCATTTGCAGAAATAACTGCAACTAAACATTTCCGGTAACTTTTGATCATTCCTGCAAACCGGCTTGGAGGAATTTTAGCCCATTCCTCCGTAGAGAACAGCTTCAACTCTAGGATGCTGGTGGGTTTCCTCACATTAACTGTTCACTTCAGGTCCTTCCACAACATTTAGATTGGATTAAAGTCAGGACTTTCACTTGGCCATTCCAAAATATTAACTTTATTCTTCTTTAACCATTCTTTGGTAGAACAACTTGTGTGCTTAGGGTCGTTGTCTTGCTTCATGACCCACCTTCTCTTGAGATTCAGTTCATGGACAGATGTCCTGACATTTTCCTTTAGAATTCTCTGATATAATTCAGAATTCATTGTTCCATCAATGAAGGCAAGCCGTCCTGACCCAGATGCAGCAAAACAGGCCCAAATCACGATACTACCACCACAATGTTTCACAGATGAGATAAGGTTCTTATGCTGGTGTTTTCCTTTCTCCAAACATAACGCTTTTCATTTAAACCAAAAAGTTCTATTTTGGTCTCATCCGTCCACAAAACATTCTTCCAATAGCCTTCTGGTTTGTCCACGTGATCTTTAGCAACCTGCAGACGAGCAGCAATGTTTTTTTTGAAGAGCAGTGGCTTTCTCCTTGCAACCCTGCCATGCACACCATTGTTGTTCAGTGTTCCCCTGATGGTGGACTCATGAACATGAACATTAGCCAATGTGAGAGAGGCCTTCAGTTGCTTAGAAGTTACCCTGGGGTCCTTTGTGACCTCGCCGACTATTACATGCCTTGCTCTTGGAGTGATCTTTGTTGGTCGACCACTCCTGGGGAGGGTAACAATGGTCTTGAATTTCATCCATTTGTACACAATCTGTCTGACTGTGGATTGGTGGAGTCCAAACTCTTTAGAGAAGGTTTTGTAACCTTTTAAAGCCTGATGAGCATCAACAACTCTTTTACTGAGGTCCTCAGAAATCTCCTTTGTTTGTGCCATGATACACTTCCACAAACATGTGTTGTGAAGAGCAGACTTTGATAGATCCTGTTCTTTAAATAACACAGGGTGCCCACTCACACCTGATTGTCATCCCATTGATTGAAAACACCGGACTCAAATTTCACCTTCAAACTAACTGCTAATCCTAGAGGTTCACATACTTTTGCCACTCACAAATATGTAATACTAGCAAAATGCCTGCGCTTTGCAGCGGCGAAGTACTGCCTTAAAATTTTTATTAAGAAGAAAATTAAACCTTTTTAAACTGAGGGAAAATATACCAATACTTATTTGTTAAGGATCTCTTTGTATACCACATTGTGAGTCGGCCCTCCGGTTGTAATATGACCAAGCTATGCGCTGAGCTTACTCTTGAGCATGCAACGTACAGTTGGCCATGTGAACAGTAATCTTGATTCAAATGATCTCACAGCTTGGATTGCTGCTGTCATAATCGGTTTGAGTTTCATGGTTTGTTTCAATTACGACAGTATTTGTAGGACTTGTGTTGAAGAGACATTCGGCATCTGTCAAGCGTTGTAAGTATACAACCGGTTTTATCGATAACTTCACATCCAGCTTTTGAGAGTTTAAACATTCATAAACATCAAAGTGTCCACTACTGAAATCGTCACCTGTGAATCTAAGATGTTTAAGAGGAATTGGCGGTTGTCGAAAGGTGTAAAATATTTGGCCATTTTGGTACACTTGAAAGCGACAACCGAACAATTCAGCGGCAGCCATCAACTCACATGCAGAACCATAGGTGAAGGGCTTAAGCATTTCACTCTTCTAGTGCTCCTGTGTAATATAATTATCTCCTGTACTATCATCAGTCCACACCTTGAACCTGTCCCAGTCATTCAATACATAAGACACAATGTTCTTCTGGATATCAAGAGTGAGCCTGATATGGCCATACAATATGTAACACAGAGAATGGAAAGGTAGGTGCTATCTCTGGGCATGGAAACCACTCGGTAAGTGACAGTTCTTTGATCGATGATGATCATCTCGATAGACATGTTAATGCGGGTACGGTTGGAATGATAAAGGAAATGGGTACCTGAACAATGTAAAGTAAGTCTAAAATACCAAAACAATAACTATAATCGTAGTAAATGAAACATAAAACAGTGGAGAAGCCATGGATTAAATTAAAAGGCTGTAGTTATCAGCAGGGAGACGTGAATCCCGTGGCGAAGCAAGGAAGAGAATGTAGAGACCGGAGCGACGGATGGCCTTATATAGGCAGGCAGCCAACAACGTGGGAGGCGTTGGGATGAGGTACCCAACACCGCCTCACACGGTGACCGAGCTGCAGGCTATGGACGTATATATGTACATAAGTAGGATTCAGTTAGCGTTGGGAACCCGCGTACCAAATTTCTTGAAGATGGGCCCATATGTAACAAAGACCGTTGGAAAGTTCAATATGGCGGCCGACAGTGGCGTCATACCATCGAAATAAGTACGTACATCGGTTTCGGTTAACGCAGGGAAGCTGCCTACCAAATTTCGTGTAGATGGGGCCATAAATAAGAAAGTTCAACACGGCGGATATTGTCGACCGTTATGACCGTTACGTGTAGAATTTCGAAATTAAACCTGCTTAACTTTTGTAAGTAAGCTGTAAGGAATAAGCCTGCCAAATTTCAGCCTTCTACCTACACAGGAAGTTGGAGAATTAGTGATGAGTCCCTCGCTCTTACTTTTTTACCGTTCATCTAATGAATACACTGAGTATGGCTTTACCAAAACAATCATTGATGGCGAATAAAGTATCCATTATTCGAGTATGTAGATCGGGTTATATATATACATATATATATATATACCCGCGTATCGCAGCGGAGAAGTAGTGTGTTAAAAAAGCTATGAAAAAGAAAAGGGAACATTTTAAAAATAATGTAACATGACTGTTAATATACAGTATTTGTTTTGTGAGTGTTACTGAGTGTTGCTGTCATCAAGGATTTGATTATCATTATTTCTTTCAATCAGGTTCGTATTTGTAGGATGTGTTGTGTTCAAGTTACATTCCGTGTTGGTCAATCGTTGTAAAGATGACAGGTTTCATTCATCGATTCGCTTCTTACTGCATCAATAAACAGCTCGTCTTCTTCTTTATCTGAGACCTGACACACTGCATGCACGGTTTTTTACACTGTCTTCCTTTAGCGGGACATTGACTTTTTCCGTGTGCTTTGTTTTGGATTTATGAATATGCTTGTATGTATCAAACGCTTCATATTTTTGCTGCCTTTTCAATTGTGTATTCGGTTTTGTTCAGCTCTTTGGAACTGTTGCTTTTATCTGTGCACGCGTCAGTTCACGTGAGCGCTCGGTGTACATGCATCGAAGTTTCCCAGCTGTGCTGGTGCCATCTCGTGCTATGTCTATAGCTTTATTTAATGTTACCTTAGTCCTGGCACTTAAAACTTTCTCTCGCAGTTTCGCTGAGTTTGTGTCAAACACCACCCTGACCATCTCATCTTCCTCTCCATAAGCACAGTCCTTCACCCGTGAATATTTAGTGGGAGTTTGCTATTGGATTGCCGCTGACGGACGGCCTTATATGGGCAGGCACTAAATTACAAACGCCAGCGGCAGCCTGTCTATGAACTTAATTTAAAGTGTAGGTTTACATCGTGCTTTGTTTCCGAAGTAGCAGAACTCATGAATATGGTTGTATACTGTATGTCACTCGCTCGCTTCTTATTGTTTCGCTGCCTTCTCAATTATATAATGCATGTTTTCTTCAGCGCTTTTTTGAGGTCTTCCTGGTTTTCTATGTACTGCGTGATTACGTGGGAGACGTGATGATGTCACACGAAACTCCGCCCCCACGGCGTTGAAGCTCATCTCCATTACAGTAAATGGAGAAAAACTGCTTCCAGTTATGACCATTACGCGTAGAATTTCGATATAAAACCTGCCCAACTTTTGTAAGGAAGCTGTAAGGAATGAACCTGCCAAATTTCAGCCTTCCACCCACACGGGAAGTTGGAGAATTAGTGATGAGTCAGTGAGTGAGTGAGTGAGTGAGTGAGGGCTTTGCCTTTTATTAGTATAGATTCATCATTTTCCTTAATAAATAAATGACCAAGTATAATATTTTTGTCTCATTTGTTTAACTGTTTTCTCTTTAGCTACTTTTAGGACTTGAGTGAAAATCTGATTATGTTTTAGGTCATATTTATGCAGAAATATAGAAAATTCTAAAGGGTTCACAAACTTTCAAGCACAACTGTAAATATAAATGATTTAGATAGGAACATAAATAACAAGCTGGTGAGTTTGCAGATAATACCAAGATAGGTGGATTGGCCGATAATCAGGAATATGTGAATTCATAAAAGAGGGACCTGGACAGTATACAGGGTCAGACAGATTTGTGGGAGATGAAATTTAATGTCAGTAAATGTAAAGTATTACATTTAGGAAGTAAATATGTTAAGCTTGAGTACACAATGGGAGGTCTGAAAAGCTAAAGTACACCTCATGAGAAGGATTTAGGAGTCATAGTGGACTCTAAACTATTAATGTCCAGCCAGTGTTCAGAAGCCATTAAGAAGGCTAACAGAATGTTCGGTTATATAGCGCCCTGATGTGTGCAGTACAAGTCCATGAAGGTTCTGCTCAAGCTTTACAATGCACTGGTGAGGCCTCATCTGGAAAAAGCAGTTTTGGTCTCCAAGCTACAAAAGAAGCATAGCAGTGCTAGAAAAGGTCCAGAGAAGAGCTACAGTCAAGAGCTAAAGGGGAAGAATTATGAAAAAGAGCTGCTGAGCCTTTAAGTTTAAACAAAAGAAGATTAAGAGGTGACATGATTGAAGTGTTTAAAATTACGAAGGGAATTAGTACAGTGGATCAAGACTGTTATTTTAAAATGAGTTCATCAAGAACACGGGGACACAGTTGGAAACATGTTGAGGGAAAACTTTACAAACATTAGGAAGTTTTTCTTTGCACAGAGAATCAAAGACGCATGGAATAAGCTACCAAGTAGTGTGGTAGACAGTAGGACATTAGGGACTTTCAAAGCCCGATGTTATTTTAGAAGAATTAAGTGGATAGGACTGGTGAGCTTTGTTGGGCTGAATGGCCTGTTCTTGTCTAGATTGTTCTAATGTCCTAAAACGTTTATTGGTTTTTAGACCAAATATTGGAATGGAGAAGAACCTGATCTAAGTGACGTGCATTGTGGTTTGACAGTTGTTAGCACTTCTGAGAGACAGCTGCTGTCCTGGGATTTCCACTCACTGTAGTCTCCAGAGTTTAGTCTCATAAGCAGAAAACATCATGGCAGTAGTGCTGATGAAAAACTCCTTGCTAACACTTTTTTCTTGGCACACTTTAGGCTCCATTACTACCACAGTATACTTTGAGCACTGCTGCCAACCGTGTAGATCATGAGTGTCAAGCTCGGATGACCCTGGAAGACCACATTGTAGCCACTAGTTAATGAGGTTTGTTGTATGCTCTCCAGTTTTTTTTTTTTTTGGAATGCCAGACTGAACCTTACCGTTCCAATCCAGTGATTGGTGTGATGCAGGTGTCTTACTTCAGATTTAGAAATGATACCACTAGGCCTTTCTGTTTGGAGCTCTTAAACCCTTTGGTCCTCCCAGCCTGGTTTCCCATCGAGTCTGCAGTTACACTCCTGTATAAATTACATTTGTTTGTAGGTGCCAGTTTGAATCTTAGGACTGCTAAACTTTGTCTGTGGCCCATTATGAGATACGATATTCAAATTTGGCTAAAACTGACAGGAAATTGGGCTAACGTACCCAAATGGCACCTGCTCAGCTAGGTGGTTATTTCTTCCTAGACACAGCAATTGTGGTATATGGCTGGCAGTTCATCCCGGCCAATACCCCCACGGCACCAGATGGAGCCTTTCTTGCAACATGGAGGTGCCCCGAGTTCTAGCAGGGCATCAAGGACAGTGGAGTTTTACATCACAGCCCTGCTGGATACCATGGGGGCCGCCAGGGGACGCTGCAGGAAGACATGAGGATTTGTATTATAGGCCAGAAGTATTTTCTAGTCACGAGAATGGAAATAACGAAGTACTTCTGGGATGAAGAAAAGAAGGAGTTTTCACCTGACCCGGAAGTGTTATGAAGCCACGTGGACAAGTGGATAGAAGCACTTCTGAGTCAAGGACTATAAAGGACTCTGGGAAACCCCAGCAAGTGGAGCCGAGTTGGGAGGAAGGCTGACTGAGCTGCTGGGAGTGGAGGATTGATTAGTGTGTTGATTATTTATTGGAGTATTGTGGAGTGGAGGTGCTTAGTGCACAGTAATATAATAATAAATTTAATTACCTGGTGTCTCAACGTGTTGTCTGAGGGTTCAAGGGGCAACAGCGCCCATAGCTGTCACACAAGGTATTGGATAATCTGTTTGGGGAGGCTTTACTTGAGTCATTCCAAACTCTTCAGTGAACCTTTGGCATTCTCCCTTTTTCTACTTCCTGCAGCTTCGTTCAGCGCTTTATGGCTCATGGTGTCTCCCTTGAATGTCCTTTACCTTGTCATCCTTTGTTCTGTCTCGCTGGCTCCTTTTGTTCTTCTCAGAAAGCCTGTCTTAGATCTCTTTTTGCTATTATGTACGGCTTCCTATAAACCTCTGAGTGATCTCAGGATCTTACAGTAATTATCCTCTCCTCTTTGCTGGTATACCGTTTTCAACATACAGGGGGGTCCTCGGGTTACGACACAGTTCCCTTCCTACGACAGTGATGTAACTTGAATTTTGGTGAAGGTCGAAAGACAACCTAGCCTAAGTCACATATCTGTCCTAACACAGTTGTACACACAACTAAGCCACAGAAAAAGGAAAAGGACATAAATGTGCTGTACTGTACACTGTACTGTAGTAACAGAAAAAATGACAAAAAATGTGTGTAAAAAAAAAATTCCTTACCTTAATTCCAATTTATAGCAATCTTTCCACCTCAATCATTATGCCACTTGGCTGTTTAGTAATCACAGTCGATTTCATAGCGGTTGATCCCTTTACATGTTCTAGGATACGGCAGCTAAGGCCTAGCAAGTCGCCGATGTTCATCGCTGATTCTCCTTTTTCTGATCTCTTTACAATGTCTAATTTCACTTCCATCATGATGGCTTTTCTCTTCTAAGCACCACTATCTGTTGACTCCAACTTTCGTTTAGGTGCCATGATCAGGGCCAAAAAGTCACCAAACAAATCAACACAAACGGAACATTTGTGCCACACGCAATCAAACTAGTTCGCCAATTCGCACACTCATACACTGCGTTATTGTGTATTCTTCTGCCGTGCGCAACCACAAGTTCACCAACTCGCTCACTCATACGCTGCGTTATTGCGTATTCTTCTGCCTCGCGCAACCAAACTAGTTCGCCCATGTAATCCGTAAGTACAACGCTAACGCCATAAGCCAATACACTCGCCTCTCGATTTTTTTAAAGTTTTTATGGAAGTGAGCGTCGTAAACTCGAAATGTCGTATGTCGAGATGCCGTAACCCAGAGACCCCCTGTAATCAGATTTCCATCTGGAGACCTCGACCGTCATTTATAAAATACTCCATTTAGATTTTATTTATAGGTTCTATTGCTACTTTTAATGGGCTTCAAGCCCAAATTCCCACTCACTTTTGCCTCCATATTTTCAGAGGGACATTTACAGTTATTTGGTAGTCGGACGCTTTTATCCAAAGTGACTTACGTTAGAAGTTTACATAATTGAGTGTCATCAGGCTAGTGGGCTGCTTGGGTACATTTGTGCATAGGTTTTGGTGTTTACCTCCTGTTCTGGCTCTCTGGTCTCTTATGTCCTGCTCTCTTTCTTCAGTATTCCCCCTTGCCGGGTATTCTTATCCTCCTGTACTTTTCAGGTCTCACTGTCTCTGTGCACCAGCATAAATTCTTTAGTTTGGTCACCGCGGCTTCTAAACTTCTCCTTGCTTCTAGATGGAAGACCCCAGACCTGATTACACTGAAGAACTGGCTGCCAACCTTTAATAATGTGATTGTTTTGGAGGTGTCTTCATCACAAAGTAACGAAACATCCAACATCTCCATTTGTGTGAAATCTTCAATGAGCAGTGATGCAGTCGCTCCTTTGGCTGGGTGTAGTGGTCTGCTACTGCTGTGGTTACTGGTGGTATGGTGCAGGTCAAGGGCCTTGGGGGGTTTGGGAGAGGGGTGCCATTGTGTTTTACTCATACTCTACATTAATTACTTATTGTCCTATCATGTTGATTTCCTTTTGATATTATTAATACAAAATTAATCACAAAAATAGTAACAATTTGTAAATGCTACCTCTTTTGCTTTGATTTTGAGTTGACTTGCATTGTAAAATTCACAGCCCTTCATTGTTTCTTTATTCCTTAACCAACAGCCTAACAAGAATGAGATGCAAAGAGAGCCAACAGACAATGAGCTACAACCAGTTCTGAAGCCAAGTGTTGCTGGTAATAAAACTTGTTTTTTAATTCTATGGCTGCCTAGTGTTCTCTCAACGAGATTGTCGACCTTATCGAGAAGTTTACTTACCTTGGCAGTGACATTCATGTCTCTGCTGACTCTTCCAATGGAGTCAGTAGACAGATTGGGAGAGCATGGGGGGTCGTGAAGTTGATTTAAAGGAGTGTGTGGTGCTCCTGATATCTATGCAAAAGGATGAAGGTCCAAGTCTTTAGAGTCCTGGTGCTTCCTATCTTGCTATATGGTTGTGAGACATGGACGCTATGATCTAAGACTGGACTCCTTTGGTACAGTGTCTCTCCAGAAAATCCTTGGGTACTGTTGAGACAGTCTGAAGCCTCGAACAGATTCAGCGACCTGAGACATTCTGAGGCCTGTAAGATGACACCCCTGTCAGCAGCATCTCTTTTGACTCCACCCACTTCTCAGAAGCCACTCCCCTGTTCCAATGGTATACGGATGCCAGTATTACACGCCCCTCTAGATGATTTCAATTCCTTTTAGTTCCTACTCTCAAAACAGTGGGCTCAGTAGTTTAGAGGCCCGTGTAGTCAGCATTTGTTAAACTTCTAAACCAGGAGTCACCAACCTTTTCAAAACTGAGAGCTGCTTCAAGGGTACGGAGTAATCATAGGGCTCTAAAACGGTAAGTTTTCTTTCACTTTTCTGCCGTGTTTTTCATTATTCTTAGAGGGTAAAAACTGCGTCTAGCTCCCCATCGTAGCTGCGCGCCTGTTTGTTTGTCTCAGCGAAGACTGAGATGGAGGTTTGTCTTGCGCATGATATTGAACTTCGACTAAAGGCTACCCCCCAATCTACAGCAATGCAAGTGTTATTGATTCAAAAAGAACAGCAACAAAAATTAAATATCATTTTTAGACGGAGCTCCATGGTGTCTAGTGCTATTTTTACAATATGCCCTGCGGGCAACTCACATGGTCCCTGTGGGTGACCAGGTACCTGTGGGCACCGTGTTGGCTATGTCTGTTCTAAACTATTGTGTTTCAGTCCTGCATGCAAAGCAAAACCACAGAATGGGTGATTCTTTTGTTATTGGTTTTATCTACCTACATATCTGTATATATATATATATATATATATATATATATATATATATATATATATATATATATATATATATATATATATACACACTAGAGGGTTTCCACCTGCTCGCTTCGCTTGCCAAACCCGGCCTGCGCTATGGACCAGGCACTTCGCGTCTCTGTCACTCGTGTTGTGAAGAGTGGGGATGAACGCACCCCAAGGAAATGTGGTCGCTCCTCTGAAACCCCCTCTTAAACGGTGATACAATGGGAAACAAATAGTTTATTTATTTTTTTTCCCCTCCTCTTTGCTCGATCATCTGCTGGTTTGCTTGCTGCTGTTGCTGCTGTGTCATGTGATCTGTATGTCACGCGGCACTTCAAACATTTCAAAGTCTGTACAGCAGCTGTCCTACTCTTTGTCTTTTATTTCCGTGGTTAAATCTTTTGGCACAAATTCTCGTGTGGTGGGACGCGAGTTCTTGATATTGTTTCGTTTATAATCTAAAAACGGAATAAGAATCTGAAAATCTCACAACATCACATTAAAGTTTGATAAATCCTGAAAAGAATGATACCAAACATATATATGTTTTAAAATAAGCCCAATTTAAAGCGTGAAAAAAAAGTGACATAAAAACGTCGCACAAAATCATTGATCATCAAGATTTTATATGTAGAGAGTAGAGGTATATAATGTGTGTGTGTGTGTGTGAGAGAGAGAGATGTTGTCAGTAGTCAATACAAATTTCTTTATGCGAAAAAATAAAATGAATCCATTTTCTAGGTAATCCAACATTGCATTAAAAGTGTCTATTGAGTCCTATTACTGAAGTATTTAACTGTACAGTTAGTTATACAAGAGGTAAAATAAACGTCGTGTTTCTCACATGAATACAAAGATGTCCCGGGCCTCATATTGTGTGAAGTGCTCAGATCTGTCTGAGGCCTAAAACTGTCCTGACTGCAGCTGAATTCTTCTCGTTTTCTATACTGTTCGAATGTTGGGGGAACTTGGACTTGGCATCACTGGGCACATCTGTTCACACCAGACCAAGTCAGATCTGCCAGTTAAAATAACCGTTTGGCGTATGGTGGTGTAATTTATTGTGGGTGATGCTGGGGCTCAGATGTCCAAACAGGTTTGAGGAATAACAGCCACTTTAGCACCACTGAGATGACAGCCATCCATTATCCAACCCGCTACATCCTAACCACAGGGTCACGGGATGACATAAAATGTTTAAATATCCCCAAAATGTGGACTTTATAAATTGAATTCTTTTTTTCTTCACTACTATACACACACACATGCTAAACAAATGAGGGTTTTTTTTGTACTTCAGGAACACTTGAATGAGACCACAAAGTTTCATTTGTCACTTTAAATTAACATTTTACTTTTTCTTTGCACCAGTTGAAGTTTTTGACACACATTGAGGTTCCGTCTCATACAAGCATTTGTAATACAGCTACACCGTCGTATTTGCATGCATTTGAGGGCACCATGATGCTTGGCACACAGCAATGGCAGGTCTATTAAAGCGGCCATATTTAGGACTTGATCGCACATCCCTTGCATGCAATGACTGCGTGAAGTCTGCGATTCACAGACATCTCCCAAGTGCTGAGGATCCGTCTTTCCTCTCATGCAGCCATCTTCAGCTCAGGCCTCGTCTCTTTAAGTTTTCTTGTCAGCATATGGAAGGCGTGCACAATTGGATTGTGGCACAAATGTTCCATTTGTGTTGATTTGTTTGGCGACTTTTTGGCCCTGATCATGGCACCTAAACGAAAGTTGGAGTCAACAGATGGTAGTGCTTCGAAGAAGAGGAAAGCCATCACGATGGAAGTGAAATTAGACATTGTAAAGAGATCAGAAAAAGCTAAACTCGTGTGTTTCTTTAGCAGTGCGTCTGGGATCATTACCTTGTTGGAGGATGAAGTGCCATCTAGTGATTTTGGAGCAGATAAGATATTTGCACACCTCGGAGTTCATTGTGTGACTGGCATCAGCTGTTATATCATCAATGAAAAGACGTCCGTCAGTGCCTGTGGCAGTCATATACGTCCAAGCCATAACACCCCCACCACCACCACCATGTTTAACTGATAAGGTGGTCTGCTTTGGATCTGGGGCAGTTCCTTTTCATCTCCACACTTTGCTCTTGTCATCACTCTGATGCAGGTTCATCTTTGTCTCGTCTGTCCACAAGACCTTTTCCCAGAATTCTGCAGACTCTTTTTAAGTATTTTTTCACAAACTGTAAACTGGCCTTTGCATCTTGTACTGTGGCCTCCATGTTTCGGTTCATGAAGTTTTCTGCAGATCGTCATCTCTCACACATCCACATCTGCGTCAGTTTCTGATTCGTCAGTCAGGCGTTTAGGCCTTTGTCTTTACCAGAGTTAGGATTCTTCTGTCCTTAGCAGTGGAGGTCTTTCTTGCCCCCCCAGTGTGTTCTTTCTTCTAAATGACACTCCAGTTGATTTTGGTCATCCTAAGTTGTTACTAATGGCTCTAATGGTTTTACTCTTGTGTTTCAGCCTCATAATGGCTTCTTTGACTTTCTTTGGCATAGCTCTTCTCCTCACGTTGAACAATGGCAACTCCAGACTCCAAAAGGGTAGAAGTGGGCCGAAACACACCAGAGGAATCCCAAACATTATGGTGCCCAGAAGTAGGGAGAACCATGTAGAAAAAAGTATTAGACTGACATGCCTGCAAATGTCCTCAGGTTAGTCTGCAATGTGCACTTGAATCACGTCTGAATTGTTTAATTTGTAATTTTAAACTGTGGGACAAAGAGGTAAACCAAGGAACAATGTGTCTTTGTCCTAAATATGATGGAGGGGAAGGTGAATGTAGATTGGCCTTTGCTCCATCACAAAGGTCTCAACAAAACAAAATTATAAATGGGAGTCTGGTAATCTTATTTTTTGTGTGATATTAACTATCCCGTGATCCTGTAACAGTTTTTGTAGGTTAAATAAATGGAAGGATGTTAGACAGAGCAGTTACAGGCATGCGTATGGACTTAATGGAAACGGCATCACATTTTCTTTATTTTCACCACTGCGCTGTCAGTGAATTCAGTAGGACTGGACCTGCTGTAAGACAGACGTGACTTTGGCCCAACTCAGTCAGATTTCCTGATCAAACTCCAAGTAGGGCACACTGTGTATCAGGTGGTGCCAGGGGACCAACCCTCGTCAGAACACCTCTCAGTCACGGCCAGGCCAGTTTAGAGCTGGTTAATCAAACGCACACATCAGTGAAATGGCAAGGGTTCATGTGCTTTAAACTCCTTCATAAAACAAACATGTTAAAGAGTATCGTCAGTCAAGCTAAAGCAACACCTCTGTTGTTCTACCAGATAGTGGGCTGCTTGTGCAGGATTAGTGCTTTTATACCTGAACATGTGACCAAATCGAACAACAACTCGGTAGCATTTCTCCATAACTGAAAAAGTGACCTCTGGAACTGCCAGAGGAAATCAAGTCCGATTGTGGGAACTGCACACCACCGTATGTTGCTTTTTAAAATCAAAAAAAAAAGTGAAGGCCACGTCACATTAGGTGACTTTTCTTTCAATTTCTAGTCATAGCATTTATTAACATAATCTTGTTGTATAGCGAGCGACTCAGACAGGTTTGATTTTTGTCTTTAGTCGGAGGGGTGGACTGTGTATGCATGAGAGCCGATGACCAATGAATTGTTCATCTAGAAGTACAACGCATATAATGCAGCAATGAGGAATAAAGAATGATCTCACACACGGAAGAGAAGCTCCTCTGTCTGATGGTCTTTACCTATCACGACAGAATGGAAGAAAAGAAAAAAATCATCCGAGACTGCAGCTGAATGCACTGTACCTTTAGCCCATCATACATCTGTGATAGGCCATGTTCAGTGGCTGTAAATACAGGTAGTCCCCAGGTTACAGACATCCGACCTACGACTTACGAACGAGGATGCAGCTGCGACTCAGTAACTGCCGCTCCGTCATCTTCGGCCTGGGGTGTGGTGTTATGGGTCCACAGCTCGTTGAGCAAAGGCCATTCATTTTAAATAATCACCGCACCCGAGGCGGCTTCGTGAGGCGTTGTTGTAACGAGCCGCGGGGCAGTCGTCGATGTGGGCGTTTCTCACCGTGTGCACAGGTGAGGAACTGCCCACATTCGTGATTGCTCCCGTGGCTAATGCTACAGCTGTGATGGCCCCTCACGTTTTAAAAAGAAGCGCGAGTCGGTTGTGGAGAGGTGTAAAAAAAAATGGAGAGAGAAAGGAAAGGAGAGGACGGAGGTTACCGGGAGCAGGAGAGGAAGCAGGTCGGTGAAAGAGAGAGAGAGCGAGCCGCGAAGAGCGAGTGGACAGGCGGCGAATGGCGCTCATGGACAGCTGCGTGGAAGCTGGGTGTTAGGCCGACACCCAGGTGTTTGTGTTGATGTCGCTCCCGCTGAGCGATCAGGTAGCGGGAGTGACCAAGGGAAGGCGACTGGCCGCAGAGAGGCCATGGAAAAGGCAGCGGAAGTCGGGAGACTTGGTGCTGGAATCCCCAACGTGGGCGACCTGGCCGTTGTGGGAAACCAAGTTCTCCGGGACTGGGATGAGTGCCATACCGGAGCCAGGGATTGGGAGGTCTCCAGTCTCGTGTGTGTGTAGAAGAGGGCAGCTGCAAAGAGCGTCTTGCCCGCTGCTAAGCCCTAACGGGATAGGCAGGTGAGACGCTAACAGAGACGCTAAGAAACGTTACACCGGATTTGTTCTTTTAAAGATTGCTTCCTGTAAGAAACATTTAACCTCGTTTTAAAGGATTGTTTTTTCTATTGATTTTTAACCTCCACGTGTTCTTTTAATGGATTATTTATTTATTGAATGAACTGCACTATTTATTGGAACACTGTTTTTGTTGACTGTTTTTAATAAAAGCACTGTTGCACTTTCAACCATCCCCTTGCTCAGATGCTCAATTATTGCCTCCACTGACTAGCTCTCTCGGTTTCATTATCGACGGTGTTGGGTTCAAGGGTTCCCAAACAGCCATGGGAGCGTGGAGCCAGAACCCACATCGTCACATGGGGACGCTGCAAGCGGTGGCTGGAGGGGGGCGATTTCGCTGCTCGCGTAGTGTAGTGTAGTGTAGTGTCCCTCGGCAGCAATCGGTGACCCGTGGTCTATAGTCACCGGGGCCACAGCTATCGCTCGTGTGCAGGACGATGGTTCGCTGCCCACCGACTACACCGCTGCAGCTACTGCTCCTGACTGGACGCAAGCAGGATGGAGTGGAGGGGGGGGCCTTTCACTGCCCACCCAGCAAACACGGCTGGTGATGCTGCAAGCGGTAACCCTGTTGTGGCTGAACAGAGGCCATGGAGGGTGAATGGGGCAGCGGGGGGTAGCATTGTAGTGTGCCTCGGATGGCTGCCTGTTGAATGGGGGCGGTGGTGGGTGATTCACTACCCGCCTTTGGCCGCACCGTGTTCATTCTCGGTGGGTGTACGCTGCAGGCAGCATACTGTAGTGGAGGTGAATGTGTGGTGGGCAAATGGTCAGTCGCCCTTCGACGCCCCCAGTCAATCTCAATAGCAAGCCTGCTTGTACTAGCAGGAAGTTGTCTCTTGTCAGTACATCAGACATGTTGACGACGGGTGCCTTCCTGCTGCGTGTCCAGTGCTGTGCAGAAGAGCTCATCTTAATCTTTTGTCTTCACCCTTCAAGAATGTCTGTGAAACACAAATCTGATGCAAGTGCTGGTGATACAGTAAAGAAGAGAAAAACCATTACCATTGAAAATAAAGTAGAAATAATAAAAAGGTCAGAGAGAGGTGAAACTCCATCATTCATTGGCAGAGCACTTGGTTACAGTCGGTCAACAATAGCATTTATTAAAATAATGTATCTGTGCTGACTTACATACAAATTCAACTTAAGTACAAACCTACAGTCCCTATGTCGTACGTAACCCAGGGGACTGTCTGTATAGAGAGAACCGCTTGGCTTATCAGACATTTGGAGAAGAAAAAAAAAAGTGTTAAAAAAAAAAATAAACGTTGTCCTTTACCTGTTTTAGTGCCCCTTCACAGATTAACACGGCAGCGGCACAAAGATTTATCAGCGTTTTGAGCACTGGGACGCTCGAAGGGCTGCCTGGAGGCCTACAGGTGCTCCGAGAATAAGCCATGGGGGTCAAATTTGCTGAAGCACATGTCTGAGGCGACAAAGTGCAAGTGCAGACTGCAGCACCTATGAGGTCAGTCACGTAATGGCCCAACATCACATTACACTACGATTAACATTAGGAGCCCGTCACGCTACGGTTAAGATTAAGTTTGTAGGAGGATTAGCGGACTCAAAGGGCGTTTCGTTAGTGTGCTTACAGTTTTTGATGTCCGAGTGGGGAGGCGCGCTTCCGTAACCGCTGCAGGAGAAGAGTGTGAAGGTGCAGTATTTAAAGTCAGACAAACCAGTCAGAAAGATAGAAAGCTCAGTATAAAAGTAGCCAGCAAAGGGAATTCACACGTGTGGCAAAGCATAGAAAGTAAAACAGTGCTCACTTGACAGGAGCTGAACTTCCGGGAAGCCGACAAGCCACCAAGACAAGACAGGTATGCACACGTGCAAACAGGAACATTTAAATAGGGTTGGCTGCACCTGAGCAGCTGTTGATAAATGGTGCACACCCTGACGTGACTGTTGATTGGAAGTCTGCGGGAAACTTAAAGGCAGATTGGATGGTCAGAAGGGCTCGTGGTATAAAACCAGGGTCCCAACAACAGTCTGTTGACCAGGGGCCTCATGTATAACGCCGTGCGTAGAACTCGCACTATAACATGGCGTAAGCACAAAAGCCGAAATGTGCTTACGCACAGAAAAATCCAGATGCAGGAATCTGTGCGTACTCCAACTTCCACGTTCTTCTGCTACATAAATCCCGATTAGCGTGAAAACTAACGCTCGTGCACGCGCTTTATGTAACGCCCCAACTCCTCCCAGAATTACACCTATTTGAATATGCAAATCAATATAAATCGCCCTTAAGCTCAGCCTTTTGCGAAAAGACAACGGGAAAAGCACGGGGGAAAATATAACAATTTCAGCGAATACCAAGTGGAGCCAAAGGAAAAATATACTATTTGTTTAATTAAACCGTGGTATAATCAACAAAAGGAAGTTGATCGAGTGCCATAACGTTTTGGAGAAACTTGAAAGCTCAGATATCAGTCTCCGTGAAAAGGCGAGTCGTAGCCTACCATCTCAGTGTCATATGAAAGCTTTTAAGGGTACAGAGAAAAAAAAAGGCACACAGTGGGGAAAAAAAGTACGAAATGTCAACTTCAATCTCGAAATTTCCACTTTAATCACGTAGTTTATTTTGTTATTAAAGTAGAATATCATAAACGTCATCTATTTAAAATCATTTACTTAACCAGTTTCTCAAATCATATCGTAATTAAAGTAGCACGTTAAACGCTTTGTTTTGTATTTGATCTTCATGTGTGTGTGAATCACTACTTGCTTCTTAAACCGGCTCTCTTCCTCCGACTGTACACAGAATCCATTACATTCGTGATATTACAGCTCTCTGAATAACTAAAATAATGAGATGTATACGTGATATTTTCATGATGATAGGAGTTAAAGCACGTTATTAAACACAGGTTTTGCAGCGCAGCGATTGTGCACAACCATCGATGAAATTATTTATTGCAGCAGTACTCCGGGGCGGCTCTAGGCTTGTGGTGGCCCTGGGCAGAAAAAAAAAAAATCGGTGGCTCCTTCGCCGCCAATGTCAGTGAGGTAGCTTATGCACGGCAGATGGCCAAGTCAGTTGCGGACACTGGATAGCCGCCTCGTGCTCATGACACAAGCATTTAAATTTTTGTCGAAATTTGTCGCTGCGTTTTTAGCTGTGTCGTTATTTTCTCTCTGTTTTACATTCAATATATATTGCCGTGGCCGCCCATGCAGTTCTTGCTTTTCTTTCTCCAAGTAACCGATTGCCACACAATCAGCTCTGTAATAGATGTTAAGCATTCTGTAAGAGCCTGATTCTTTAACAGGTTTAAAGAACATTGAACTCTCTTTGTAGTACATGTTTAATTATTCTATCCTTGACGCCAGTCCCAGTGAAGAATATAGATTATCTAAATGAAGTTAAAGTTTTACCTGTATAATATAATAAACATATTTTGCTGCATTTCATCTTAAAAATGTTATCGTCATTATATGTAAATACACACTTTATAAAGGGGCTCAGGTTGTGTAATATTATAACTGTAGTGCAAGTTTACAGTGGGGTGATTGTACTTACAAGTACAAACAGTTCTACAAGGAGCAATTGATTGAGTGTATTTAAAGTTCTTGGGATGAATCTGTTTCTGAACCGCGAGGTCCGTACAGGAAAGGCTTCAAAACGTTTTGCCGTGGCTGAGGTAGCGTGTGCTTGATGCTGTAATACCGATAATTCTCTTTCCGATCAGCTGCTGCTGTGATTCACACTCAGATACAGTGATATAAATACTCCGAGTCGTGCAGTGAGAGTAATATGGAAAAAGATGATCCGCTGTGGCAACCCCTAACGAGAGCAGCTGAAAGAAGAAGAAGGTGCAGTGAGTAACAACGCTAAAGCAGTTATGGTATTTGGAATACTATGGCTATTCCCTGGACCATTATATTGTTAATTTAAGTTATTGTTAAGTTAATTACAATCAGATGCATTACACTAATAAACGATATGCGGTCAGTTTTAGTGTATTTATAAAGCCGCGTCAGGAAAATAAGGAGTAACCACACAGGAACAGTAGCATTGCTTTGACGCTGGGTGCCGCCAGTCTGCAAAACCGAGCGGAGAACTTGCGTACGACAAGGCATGAGGTACCGTGAAAAAGTGTGTGGCTTTACGCCAAGTGTAGGTTTTATACATCGCGATTTGAACGTGGAAAAGTTCTTACGCAACATTTCTGTGCGTACGCACCGTTTATACATACATGAGGCCCCAGGTCTTCAGGCTATAATGTAGATCTGTGCTACTGAGTTGTTTAACGGAGCAGTGTAGATATGTACTGCTCTTTACGTATAAAATAGGTTAGTTAGTTTTTTTTTGTTTTTTTTGTTTCAGTCTTCATGATCTGTTTGGTAGCTGGATGAGTGTTTTTTTTTTTTTTGGTTATTTTCTTCACTTTTGGATTTGGAAACCACTGTAAATATCATAACTAACACCTGCACTAATTTTTCTTTTTGGAATTATCTTTGCATTGGACTTCGTAAATATTTTTTGCAAGACATTTGTTTGTAAAATAGCTTGGGCACTGCTGGAATAAAGCCGAATCCTGTTTTGGAATAGTCTGTTTTTACTCCATCCCCTGGTTGCTCGGTCTCATCTACTGACACCCCAAGTCAGGAATTGCACAACAGTGTCCTTACCGGCTCCATCAGGTGGCATATTTTTGGTTGTCACAGAAAGAGGCGAGCAGGACTGTGCTGGAAAGTCACAGCATGTCAATATATGCGACTGCATGCTGTGTAAACCGACAAGGGCCAGTGACGAGATCAGCAACTGCTGTCTGTTAGTCTGACGTACCCAATGACTATGATAAATGGAATCATCATTATAAAGGGACGGCTTGATTAATTAAATCAGACGTGTAGCTACAATCGGACTTTGATCTTTAGCCTGAAACCACAGCGTCACACACGGCATAACAGACATCAGAAGCCAAAGAAGGTCGAAGTATTCTTGCTCCTTCCTGCATTTCATACCAACAAAAACAAAAAGCTAGTAAACAGGCAGCAAGAAGAGTTTTAGTATTTTACAAGGTTTTCATATCACAATTTGGTACATCGAAACAGGACAGCCTTAGTGGTTGCAGAATGTCATCCCTGTTACAATTACACATACTGGAAGTAGCACTGTAGGAACCTAAAGGTATTTATGGCTGATGGTAAAGCTTGTACTACAAACCAATGGTTTGGTTCTTTTTTTGATAGCCAATTTAAATAAAAATAATAATTAGAAAGCCCTTTGGCCAAAAGCGGAAAGTTAATGCAAGATCCAATTGTCCCACATAAAAGAAAACTCAAGTTCATGTGCGTTTGTCCTTTGCATGCAGTTATCATATTTATACAATACTTGTCTTCAAAAAATTGTGCGGTCTTTAAAGTAAATAATGTTAAGTTACATCAAAATGTAAATCTAAGGGCAGCATTTGGAATATTCAAAAAATGAACAAACATTAAAAAAAAAAAAAAAAACCCTAATCAAAAATTACTCTCATTAGCTTTTGAGGAAATCTGGAAACTTTATTTTACGAATGCAATGAAGTACAGAATAATTTACTGACGATTCCATTCAGCAGGAGTGCGAATAGCCTGGGGTGGGGAAGATGGGTCAACTCTATTTAGTGAATCCCTTTTCAGATTCCTCCTGATTCTGTTAGTCACAGCTCTCCTCTGCAGCGTGAATGGTTGAACCTCACTAAGTGGCAGTCTCTCAGGCCGACTCTGGAAGATGGTGGATGTCAACCAGGGAGAGGAGAGCAGGAGGAGGAGTTGGTTTAGAAAAGGCACTTAATAAAATAACCAGCAATCTAAAGGAAAATGACACGAAGATGGAAACTGCAGTTAGCCGCTCATCACCATTCGGACAAGTTCTGTGGAAGGACAAAAAAAAAAAAAAAACAATTACTTCATCTGTGTTAGGGTGGGGGAGCCCATTACAATAACTGCAAGGCATCCACAACAGAAAAAAACATGCTTATCAGGGTGGGATGGCAATTTAAAATTCTATGCCCTACAAACTACATTATTAGCATTTCACTGAAGTAAATTCTTCCCTCTTGCTGGATGCATATAGACTTCTCTCAAGTACTCTGAAGAAACAAAATTCAGCTGCTACGTCTGTTCAAGTCACTTGAGATGTTCCCAGTGCCCTAGTACTATACAGTGACTCCAGACGGAGACAAGCGGCCACCCTCAGGTCAGTCAGAATGCAGAATTCTTGTGTTTTGGCACCAGCTCACTACACAAGTTAAATATCTGCCAGCACAGCTTCACAGATTGGTGCCAAAGAGAAAACCAAAAGGGCAGAATGAGCAGCAACTGGAAATAAAGCCAGCATGGATGTCGCTTCCTCCAAGGAGAGGATGAGACTCTTACATTTGGAAGCAGACAGCAAAGTTTGTGCTGTCTTAGACTATTAAAAGGGAGTGCAAGGATAATAGGTGCCAAAATTAATTCAGGACATAAGATGGAATTTGAAAACAAGATACAAATTTAGTAAATCAGTTTCTCTTTTTATTCTTGTACTTTCATTGTTATGATGAAGTAGCAAATGGGGGATCCAAGATGATGCCAAATACCAGCTGCCACTTTTCCACTGAAGACATATACAGTGTGTGTGTGTCTGAGCAACACAACCCGTGGCACTGCCAGCTTGCAAAATGTTAGCATCTCAAAAAGGGCAATAATAACTTTATTTTATACAAGTGTGCCTGCTTTAATGTCTCTGGAGCCCACATAAAAAAATGTTATAGGCTGCATTGAGTAAGTAAAGCTGGGAAGAAATATTTTGTGTGTGTGTGTTTTTATTTAAGGCTGTAAAGCAAACAAAATGGAAATATTTAGAAGGGGAGGGGGGGTATTCTTTTCTATAACCACTGTATATGAAAGGCCAATTTAGAATTCAGTCTAATGCATACCACCCATCTTCCAGCAAGAGGAAACAATCTGTACTTCTGACAAAGTTTGTAGTTTACTCCATCCTGAGGCAGGTCTTTTATGGGATGTCTGTAATGGGATCAAATTCAACCTTAACTCTCCCAGCTTAGTTTATATACAGGCAAGAGCAAAAATGTCAGGCTGCGCATATCTACCCTATTCAGATTGCGGGACAGCCTAGAGGAGCTTGCAGGAGGCGCCTTTCTTCTACTGGCCAGAAGATAATGCTAGCTATATGGCAGTAATGGCAAAAGAAATTGGGCAGGGGAGGGAAAGGGCAGCCAGGCCTACTCTACCACGCAAAACAGCAGAGCAGAGCTCAACAAAAATGTCCAGCAAGCTTAATGTAACTGTATTGGGTTAGTGGAGGAAGACTGTTTTAGGAGCTGAATGTTTCAACACTAAATCAACTTGAGGAAGCGGAAAACCACAGAAAGTAAGCTCTTGACACCATACACCTAACAGGAGTAGCAGAACAACTGAATGAAAAATTTTCAATACCGCCAACAAAAAACAGACAGATGAATCAAAATGAGGCACTCAACCATATTATATATATTTTATAATGTTTTATTTTAATATTTTAGAATGTTTATAGTCACAGCTAATTTTTTTTCCTTCTTCCCCATCCTAATCAACTTCATATTTTCACTAAATTTCTATCTGTGGGATGCCAAGCTACCCCAAAGTGACCCTTCACACCTGAGGCTTCCTTCTACCAATTTAAACAGATGTCATGTCTCACTAAGTCAAGAAATATTTGAAACAAATCAAAACTATGAGAAAGACTAAAGTGCAAACAGTAGCAGGTCTGTCTACAAAGTGACAGGCCTTACCATAGTATCCTATAATCAGCAGGTTTTTCACTCCAAATTACTGCTTAACCTTGCTTGCCTACCTGTTTTACAGGAGGACTATTTCTGCACTCCAAGCAACAGTTAAATATGTATAGCTGATTCTCCTAAGAAATTAGAACATTAGCAGCAGTATCTGATTAAAGGATTTTATTCTTGTGTGAAAATTATTAAATAGAGCCACCGCTGTAGAGGATCCATCATTGTTACTTACCCAACATTCTGTTGAGCATCAGCCGACTTCAGTTCAAAAGAGGCTTAAAAGAGCAGCAAGACACTACTTAATGTGTATAGATAACATGATAAAATAGCTACGCTGTCAACAATATATTTCTTGACTTTCAAGATGGCTGATGACAGCTACAAAATCAATCAGCCATAATAGGTTGATAGCAGATTCTCAGAGTAGAGCGAGGTGAGAAACAGCAATACCCTGTGGCACTAATACCCGTTGACTAGAAAACAAATTCAGGCCACAGGCCCAAGCCATTTAGTACGGAGGTTAATCTACATTTTACAGTCTTGCCAACTATACCAAGTTCATTTTATTTCCTCTTTCACTTCCATCTTCTACAATTTCTAACTGTCAGTAAAGTTTTACGTATAGTACAATATTTCATATGCTGTATATTTGAACACTGACCAGTTCTCAAATATTTCAATTTAATCTACACTTCCATTAAGTTATTTCTTTCAATTTGGATCTTTTGTTTTAAATGCAGCAAACAAAGTCACAATTTTAAAAGCAATCAGAAGTGTTTCTCCAATACTTCAGGGACACAAGGAGGATCTGAAATGGCCAGCTTCTGAAAGACCATCAAATACAAATTTTCAACCACAAAAGTAAATAAGAATAAAAGGGATGCACTTCAAAATAGCATGCTTACAAGTTCATCACAGCAAATACAATTCAAAAACGTAGGATGCTACAAATGTTTATCTTTGCATTGTACTTTGTCAGATGTCACAGCAAAAACAGAGCAGAAGACGGGCAGAAATTAATCAGAAGCACTGTAGGCTCAGGGCAAAGACTACTGCAGACATCCCATGTGACGAGGGAGTAACAGATTTTGAGCTCTGGGAAAACAGTCTTCCTCTCCTTTGGCTTCTTTTAGTGTCAATCCCTTGCCAGACGGGCAATGCATCTCAGATAGGAGGGCAGTTAATGGGCAATAGCTATGAGCACTGCATGCAAAAGAGGAAAGGGAGGACTGGAATGTAAAGCTTAAAAGTAAATGAAAATTCAGACTTTTTTCCTTTTTTTAAAATCAAACAGCCCCTACCAGTAGACCCTTCACCCTGACATGATGTGTCGGACAAAAGCTGTTGAAAAGGAACAAGAATCATAATCCAATCAAATTGCAGTGCTGGGGAGAATTTCAAACCAACATTCAAAGTGAACACATACAAATAAATTATATTTTCGTTCCTCTCATTGCCCTCTCTGCTCCAAGAATAGCTCGTTTTGGATTCCCCTCTGAATTTTGTCTGCTCTGACCAACTCTTACCAACATAACATATAAAGGGTGCATTTGGTAAAAAGCTGTCACCCCTGCTAAAAGTAACAAAAGCCTTGAGGTTTCTGTGCAACAGAACAAGTCATTGTCCCCTGCTTGTGGATATCGCCACAGAATTACTGGCTTATAACTTTATAAAAAGTACACAACATATAGACATCACAGAAGTGAGGCTTGTTTGACATGGTTGATATGAGGAGCAGAAAGGGGTAATTGGTTATTTAAACATTGTCATAATTAAAAGAAGAAAATAAAAGAAACTGACATTTGAAAATTAACAAAAATTAACAGTAAATCCTGAACAGGACTACCAAAGTGATGCGGGTTAAATATACTGAAAACCTGAACAGTTTCACAAACTACCAACCGGCCTTCATCTTTGATGAGGCACTTACCTTCATAGTTAATGCACCCATTGGCATCTTCGTGCCCTGCTAGGAGCGTCTCTACCTCCTCCTCAGTCATCTTCTCACCTGCATCAGAGAAAGCAGACTAACATGAGCACTTACCATTTTAAGCCAAGCTGCGTCCTCATAGCACACTGACGAAGTTTACATATTTACCAAGTGTGGTAAGTACATGACGCAGCTCTGCCCCCATTACAGTGCAGTTACCCTCCTTGTCAAAAACACGGAGCCCTTCTACAAAGTCCTCAAATGTTCCCTGGTCCTTGTTCTTCGCTATGGCTTGAAACATTGGCAGAAACTGCTCAAAGTCCAGGGTCTTGTGGTTCATATCTAAAAAATAACGACATAATGAAAACATAAGGGAGACAGGATAAACGGTTCTCTGAAGCACCACTCGTCAAGGTCCTGTCATCAACACACAAAGTTCTAAGAAAACCTCCAGCTGTTACTACTTGCGTATCGTTTTCAAGAACCATACCAAGTTGACATTAAAAAATCTATGCAAAGTCACTTTTAACCACAGCACCAGGTATCAGGTTCTGGGAGGCATGCAGTAAAGATTTCAGAGACAAATCTACCAGTTAGAAATACTAAGTAAGACAAGAACATAAAGAGCATTCTGCACATTTTAACAGAGAGTCTAAAGGTCTAAAATGTGTTCCTTGTGGGGATGTAGGAAGGTCTTATTTATGACATCCATGTTAGAGGTTTATTAATGTAAAAATTATGAATCTTTGTTCAAAGAAAGCCAAATTACATAGGAGATCCAGTGTGCATGGTATTGAGAGGGTAGCGGAGCCCAAACTAGCCAGTCACAGGACACACAGCATGTTGGATATTGCCAAGGAGTGGGTGTTAAGTATTTACACACCTGCCTTTTATTCTGGTTCTTTCTGGAAAACAGGCTACATAAATCCAATACTAGTAACTTGCCTTCAGATTTTGGGTTTCCCAGGACTTTCAAGACTTCTGCATTAGTGGGGTTCTGCCCCAAAGCTCTCATGACATCCCCACATTGGCTGTAGCCGATCTTTCCATCACCAGTCCTATCAAAGAGGAGAAAAGCCTCCTTGAACTCTAAACAGGAAAAGAAAAATATTGGAATAAAAAGCTTAATAGGTGTCAAATTTCAAATGACCTCCTCAATTCCATCACACTTTATCAAACAGCTAGATACAAGAGGTCTATTTAATCCAAAATATACAACACTGCACCACGTTTCCCCCTTCCACATTCTCCTTAAAGAACAAGATGAGGTAAAACTATAAGAAACAGAAATGCAACTCAAATGCAGCTATATCATAGCAAAACTGAAATGTAAAATAGCTGAAAGACCACCAATAAGAGCTTTTAGAAACTGAAATAGTCATTTCTTAAACTAGACTTACTGCTTGAAACACTTTTGAACAAGAACCTAAGCGTGACAGATCAGTAAAGTCAATGCAAGGGTTTCACGTTTCTACAAATAAGGAAAGTGTTAATCAATGCCACATTTATTTGGAATCAATACCATGTTTAGACAAAGACTTCCTATGTAATTAGAGACAACCACCACTCTTTCGCCATTCAGTTTCTATTCTTCTGAATTTTTCCACATTAATTTTGTATTGCAATTAATAAAAAACAGAGACGTCAGGTTGCGATCACAGGGCATTCAACGTGTATTCTATATTCTAGTTCTGATTGTGCACCAAGGATCATGTTATGTACTGACCTGCAAAACCAAAACAAACTGTACAAAATTAAAAAGCTACATAAAGGATTAGCCTTCAGTGACATGAACTATTCAGAAAGGCAATTAACAACAAAACCAGTCAACAGTGAGATTAGCGGTGTAGGGATTCAGGGGTTTAAAAACTCCACCATCCACAACCATCTGTGGAACCTTCTCTTGGTTGTCTGGTGTTACCCATTCATGTATACTGTAACAGAATGCAGTCGATACGGATGCCATTATTCACATTCGGAAGTAAAGTCTCAAAAGCCAAGCCAATTGCCAATTGCCAATATCCAGACTCTCATGAAACTTTACAATACTTGATTACATCAGCAGCCCATCTGTACTTCCACATCCTGAAGATGGCTCTTCAAGCCCTCAAGGTGTCTGCAATAGGCCTATTGATTGAAGCAAGGCATGTCTACTGAAGACTCATCTGTCAAGTTTCTCCAACACTTTTGATTTTTACACACCTGTATTCAGAAGAGCTATAGAATCTCTTTTCAGCTTCTGTTGAATGCTCTTGGAATTGCTTAAACTTTTAAGATTTTAAATGGCTTGCTTCTGTAGCACTCTCTTTTATGGTAACAGTGCCCCCTTGTTCATTTTTCTTAAAATTACGGTATAAAGGATGCAACTTCTGTCCCTACGTCTGATTCATTATGCAAACCTGAGCAAGTTGCTCCAGCTGTAGAAATACCTAAACAAATGCACTTCACATTAGTGACTTTACAAGCTGAGGTGACATAGCAGTTAATGCTTTTGCCCAACAACTCTAGACAGTGATGGGTTTGAATACCAGTCCAGTCACTTGTTTGTGTGTGATATGTACTGCATGTCCATACCATTTTACCACCAGTTTTCTGAACTTACTTTTGGTTGCAGATATGCTTAGGGTATAAACAGGGTGAGCCAAAAACAAGTGGCACATTTCAAACATTCATTCTACAAAAGCACTACAAGATAAAATAAATTTTCATTACGACAAGAAAGGGTATACAAAATAGATTTTTTTCACTGTGTATATATATATATATATATATATATATATATATATATAAAAAAAAAAAAAAGAGGTCTTCAAGGCAGTGGGCCATTATTAGAAATAAACTCTTCGAGACTATTTCTGAATGCTCACATGACTGAGAGAGAGAGAGAGAGAGAGAGAGAGAGAGAGAGAGAGAAATAAATTTATTTATTAATTTTGTGGCGAACAGCATCCTTGAGGGCTTCAAAGTTTTGAGGTCGGTGTGTGTATACCTTCGACTTGAGATAGCCCCACAAGAAGAAATCGCGCGGAGCAAGATCAGGCAAACATGAAGGCCACCCAACATCACCGCGCAGGGAGATCAGCTTCCACGGAAATATCTCCCACAAAATTTGCTTGGATTTCCACACCATATGAGCGATTACTCCATCCTGTTGAAATCAGGCATCCACCACATCTGTTTAGGATCGCAAAAAGATCTCCAGTATTTCAATGTAATGTTCTGAGGCAATGATGACCATTGCTCCCCCCTACTCAAAAAAAGGCATACAATTCCCAATTCTGCAATGGCACACCAAACTGCAACACACTTACTTTGCATGGGTCTCTGATGAAGTTCACAAGTGTTGGTTTCAACCCAATAGCAAACGTTTTGCTTATTTACACAACCATTTAAATGGAAATGTGCCTTGTCGCTGCTCAAAGAACTGTTGAAAAGGCAGAAGCATGCTGAACGTCTAGGAGATCGCAAAACTGATGCCCTTACAGCTTGGATGTTTTCAGGAGTTCATACAGTCCAATGATGGTCTGGAGATTTTCTGTTCAATTTTGTACCTGTCTATCTAAATTTAGCCACCCACTGAAGAACTGTTTTCCAATTTGGGACATCACTAATAGGAGGAATGCTGAAGTGTGTTCAGAAGGCACGCTGCGTGGTAATGATGGACTGGTTTCTGAAGAACGATTCGACAGCAAAAGCACGATGTGCAGCAAACCAAGGCATGTTACCAACTGAAAACTAGAAGGGATCACCTATCATAGGATCCCCACCCCAACTCAGTCGGCTGCCTCTACCTCATGTAATGACCTTGAGAAATGTGGTATTTAATGTTGGCTCACCCTGTATTTATACACACAAATCACCTGCCATTTTACTAGGTACAGCTGTTCAGCTGCTTATTAACACAAATATCCACTTGCATTGCAGCAACTCGGTCCATTTAAGTATGTAAACATTGCCAAGAAAACCACTGAAGTTCAAACCAAGCGTTAAAATGTTGGAGAAAGGTTGTCACTTAAGACTTTGAATATGTCATGGTTGTTGGTACCAGATGGGCTGGTCCGAGTATTTCTCAAACTGCTGATCTGCTAGGATTTTCGCTAACAACCATCTCTGCGTTTTGTAAGGAGTGGTCCAAAAAAAGGGAAAAAAATCCAGTGAGTAGTAGTTATTTGGGTGAAAATGCCTTGTTGATGCCAGAGGTCAGAGGAGAATGGCCAGACTGGTTCAAGCTGCTGGAAAGGCAACAATAACGCAAATAACCACGGTATGCAGAAAAGCAGATGTGCACAACATGTCTAACCGATGAAGCAAAAAGGCTGCAGCACCAGAAGACCACAGGCAACTGAGGGTACAATTCGAAGTAGCTCACCGAAATTGGGCAACAGAAAATTGGAAAAACAGTGCCTGGTCTGAGGAGTCTCAATTTCTGCTGCGATATTGAGATGGTAGGGTCACAATTTAGTGTAAAAAAAATAAATAAATAAAGCATGGATCTATCCTGCCTTGCATCAACAGTTTAGGCAGGTGGTGGTGGTGATACTTTCTTTGCTTACTTTGGGCCTCTTAGTACCGACTGAGCATGGATGTGCAGCCGACAAATCTGCAGAAACTATGTGATACTACCACATTGATACAAACCAAAATCCATGAGGAATGTTTCCAGCACCTTGTTGAATCTATGCCATGAAACGAATTGCAGCAGTTCTGAAGGCAAAAGGGGGTCAGACCTGGTACTAGGATGGTGCATCTAATAAAAGTGGCCAGTAAGTGTATATACATAGATTTGGAAGAAGGTATCAACTATAAAATTATGAATGTGCTATTAGACTGATGTACAAATTGTGCTTATGTCTAAAGAAACACTTAATATTAAAAGGTATTAAAATGACCACTTTTATATAAGGATCAGTGTTGCTGTAAAACCTTACTCGACGGAGCTGAAAGCAAATTAAAGAAATGGTGCAGGTTGGGTTAGTCTGTGCCACACAAAATCAGCACAGATGCTAGCAAATACATTAGGATTTCAAACAGCACATTGCCTAGTGTGGAGACATAATATACCATATATTTTTGTGGTATCCCCCAAATTCAAAAGACACTGTCTCCTCAAATAATTTAAGCTGATGATGAACCACTAAAACAATAGTCATATTATTCACATATGCACCTTGCCAGCTACTTCCATAGTTCCCTAACAAAACAAATAGGTCAAGCTAAATCAGGACTTTGATGCAAGATCTTTTTTTTGTCTTTATGTAGCCTTTCGCAGCGTTATTTAACTTTAAATCTTACACATTTTAATTAAAGTTTCACCATGCCTTAAAAAGTTGATCCTCCACCTAGAAATCCAGCAACATCTGTAATTCTAGAATGGTATGATAATGTACCAAATTTTCTCCTGGGGACAAAAACTTCTATATCTATACCTATTTAGTCCTGAGCAGAAAAGACTAGGTCATTAAAAAATTCTGAAAAGGATAAAAAGTTAATCCAGCAGAATTCTTTCAGGCAAGAATTTAATCACGTAGTCAAAGACAAGGCAAAAAGACGACTTGCCAACTCTACAAAGGTAAGCATTTGAAGCAGATATCCTGACAGCAGACAGAGTGCCATTTTCCCCACAATAACATTTTGGGCCACATTGGAATACAATGCCGATTAGAAATTTGTCACAGCTAAGAATTACTTTGTATCTCAAAATAAAAAAGAATAAAATGCTATCCACCTGTCATTTTACTAAGTAACATACCAAACAAAGTAATAATTTTTGCTGTATGGCAAAATAAATACACAAATCCAAAATATCTGATCCATTCTTTAATATCACTATATTTTGGCAAACCAATAAATTTTCCAATTACACTGTAGTAAAATTTGTTCTTAATTGGCTATTATATGCATATGAATAAATAAATATTGACTGTAAATGAATAAACACAGCTTATCAAAGTAAGTGACAGTCATGTAATCCCAAAATTAATAGACATGCAAGCTCATTAGTATCCTCCAGTTTAATGTTCAACAACAGATGCAAAACCTTTTGTGTTATAATGTTGCATGATCTTTCCTTTAAAACTGCAAACCTCTATACTACCTTAGTCATGCAACCCTGGAAAACATTGTGCAATCTTAGAACCATCTTAGACCTTGTATAATCTGTTAATTTCTAATGAAGATGTCTTTTCACACAAAGTACATGAAAATAGCTATTAAAGAATCAAAACAACAAGAATTATAGATACACTTTCAAATAAAGTGATTTTAATTAAATAAAATAGTCAGCCTCTGCATACGATAACACTGCTAATAATCTCTTTCCAATACTTACATTCAAATGGCCAATTGCTCAAGAATTAAGAATGTGCATTTAAGGTTGCTCACTGTAAGGTATATTACTTTTAAATTAAGACGTTGATGTACTGACTTTAGTTTTTCTAGTAGACCATCTTAGACAAATCAGTTTAGATACACCATTACCTACCAAGGGCAGAGATTGCAAAATGGCTTAACTTAAAGAAATACCCAAAAAGGTAAGCAATTGTTCAGTTAACTGAGGACAATATCAAGAAATGCCTTAGAGATGCTGAAACTGTTTAAAAATTGTTCCTTGTTAAGTGAATTAATTTTTCTCTTATTTTGGGCAAACTAGGACATTATTTTACCCATTGTGTTAAAGTGATTTAGGATTCCTCTAGTGGCACAGCATAACAAATTGTGTTAGCAGCAGTGTAGTGTAACTCATAAAAGGTTTTCACAAAGCATTAGTTACAATTAAGTCTAACATCCCACCAGGCATTATTACAAATAGATCTGTTAAAAGCATTACAGCTTAATATGGTCCCAATACTGTATGATAATTTTTTTTTTTTTTAAATGTAGAATCCAAGCAAAGAACATTCCCAAAACACAGGCACCAGCTTCACGGAGGTTACTGCACAACACACAGGTAGGTTTTCAACCTGGATAGAAATATCTGATGCACAGATTGGAGTGGAGGTAGATTGTGATAAACAAAGATAAAGAAAATGTATTTTATCTAAAACTTGTCGCCACTCACAGCATATTAGGATTTACATTCATTATCTGAAGGTCTAATTGAAAGGCTACATTCCAAGTTATGTCTCAGATTTTCTAGAAGCGAGTTTTGAAAGCAGTGATATAGTTTGTGTACACTACTGATATCTTTATCAGAGCTACAATTCGTACAGTAGATATTGAGGGAAGGTTAAGAAAGTTGGACAGGTTCCTTATAGCAAATTCTAACTTGCATGTACAAAAACAGATATTTCGAAAACAGACTGTATTTGAGAGATAGCCATCCATAGGAAATCAACATATTATCGATACATACATCTCCAGTTTCCAGTACTGTAAGTATTCCCTGTTTAATAATCAAGTATTGGGGTGGAAATATCATTAGTTTGTAAGAGTGCAACTCAGCTTAATATTTCAGCAACGTTTCATTCTTGAGGCCATTTATATTGTTTTTAAGGACTGTAACTGGCTGTTACTGTGCATTTCAGACATCTCCTCCTGTTCTTGATGTGCTGCAGTGGAACATGGTATAACTGCCACTTTGACCAGGCTGCACAATCCCAATTCTGGAAGTAGACCATGAAGTGAATATATTGCCTCCAATGATGGGTCTAGTGCTCAGAATTTCTGCAGCTTGTATCAATGTAATCAACAATTGCCTGCACTGTGGTGTACCAGTAATGGGGTCAGTGTGGCTTGAATCAGACAACAAAGCTTTTGTTTGTTTATCTTCCCACTATCATCTGAAGTACCAAATTAGCATTTTAAAAGATTACACAGAACCATCATTCAAAGAGAAATATATATACTCTTTGTGTGCATCCAGTTTTGTGATTTACATGAACCTAACTTTATAATATAAAATATCTGTTAGTGGGAAAAATATACATTTCTCCCAAAAAAAAAGGGATATCTGGGCCAGTGGCAAAAGGGATGCTAGAAAAATCAATTGAGAACTTTTTAAATGCAGAACAGAAGCACAAACCAGGAGACTGCGATGTACAAAGAGTAAGAAAGAATTTGTTCAAGCTGTCAAAACTGTACTTTAAACAAATGTGGACATCATGCATGTGGTGGCATCTCCTAACCAGCAAGTGAAGTTTATGTGCCATTTCTCAAGCATCACGAAATGCGTTCTGTGCAAAGCGCCATACAGTGTGATCGAATGGAAAATCATTATCAATCTAAACTAATCAAGTCAACAGAAAACTACATTTTTGTTTTACACTTAAAAAACCTTATTCTGTGTTGTTTCAAACAAACAATCATTACTTTGAGACATATTTAAAAAAAAAAAAGACATCCCCAAGATATTACAGCTGTGCTCCCGTTACTATTTTCTGTATTCTCGAAAAGATCAAAAAGTATAAGATTTGCTGCACTGTTCTCCGTCACGCATTTAGCTGTTAGTGAAGCTACAAAACTTTACATGCCACACACAATTTTAAGGATACAGTGCACATCATTAGCCGAGATGTTACTCCAGCACTGTTATTACCAAACTGTGGTCATTCAGTCTTGTCATATTGTGCCAAATGCACTTAAATTGTTACCAATTTAAACAGATATGGAAGATCAATACATTAATACTGATAAAAATGCAGTTTTATTAATATGAAATAAATGTATTCTTTCTAAAAACCTACATACAACTTTACAACATAATAAATGTTATAATTTTAGAGGTTTTATCAACTGCACTTTAATCACTTTATTTATAATAGAATTGTGTTGTGTCTGACTCCATCTTGTTTTTCACAAACATTTAAGGACTGTACAAATTAAGCAATTTTAAGAAGCAGTGTATATGGAAGAGGAAAAAAAAAAGGTAAAAGAAACACATGAAATGCTATTGAAGAAAGAAAAATATCTGCAACTGCACTGCTGTAATATGTTGAACTGTTTTAATTGCTAAATATTTTAAGAGTGGTCACCCACCTACACTGTATAAACCAATCCCATCTAAGCCAAACTGAAGTGACATTTTATAAATGTTTTAAAAACAGTAATACTAACACAAAAGCACAACACGTGATGTACAGTAAATAACTTACACACATAACGGTCACCCCTAAAACGTGAATGACTACAAGCATTAGTAAAATTGAAAGGAGCAAGTTGAGGTGGCTCAGGCATCAGATTAGGGTGCCCTCTAAACTCCTTCTTGCAGAGGTGCTTCAGGCAGTCCAGAAGGGAAAAGATCTGGAGGAAGACCCAGGACATGCTGGACAGATTCTACTTCCCCTGGTGGGGTGGAGGGTAAAAGGGACTTGTGAGCTGTTGCCAGATAAGTGGTAGAAAATGGATGAATCAGTAAATTTAGTAAATCAAGGCAGAAGGCAATGAAAAAATATAATGCACTATAGTAAAAAATGGAATTCCCATTCTTTTGAGGTGAAGATTGAGGTTAATTCAAGATGTTTAACTGTAACTTGATGTTCACAACAATCATAAAAAGTCCCACTACTGTTAATTGTTTAAAATGACATGCAGTTTTAATAACATATTCCAAAATACAGACAAAATACCTCCATACTTGGCAAGAGCCAGTATGTGCGTTGTATATAAAATAAAGCAGCTGTTTAGTTTCAAACTTATTCATAAAGGTAACACCAACCCAACCCCGGCATTTTATCAAATTAAGAACAGACAGCACCCATTCTTAGCCATATCTAAAATTAGTTTTATTATAAGAAGCAGCTCCAGTCAGGACCACAAACAAGTGCAAATATTGCCATGATCAAGCTGTACCGATCCTTAAAAGTAGTCGCTGATCGGGGCACACATTGCGACACTGGTTGTTTTAAATACCGGGCTCTATCCTAAACGTATTGGTGTATGTGTTTTTTTTTTTTACTTCCTACTGCTCAAGTTCGCTTTTCCGATCGGCGGCCCTCAACGGGCTTCGCCAAATTTGCTTACAGATTAGCACTTCAAATTAGTAAGGAAGACCATTAAGGAAGAAGAAAAAAAAGTTACAGCAGAATGTAAACAGCATAAAAAGGAGGGACGTTTCCTATCCCACCTCCCTAGGAATGTGTCTGCATAAACTTCCTTATAAGGAAGCGTGTGGTACAGAAACACCATTTTAAGAGAGGAAACTGCAAACGTCGGGAACAGAAGAATATTGACCTCCGGGGGGAAACGAAAGCCGAATTCCTTTATTATCACACTTGCCCAACACCCAGGATTTACTGGACGAAAGGGAATTTATTGCAACCCCTCCCTTAAACAGGGCAGGCCTGCGTCACTAACCCTATCGACGAGGAATGAAGTCATTTCATGCGGCGGTTAACTCGAAATCGAGACCCAGGCTTCAGGCCGAAATGGGGTGGGGCTCAACTTTGAAGCGCGGCTCACATCCTGCCGCGCCCGTCAGTGAATAAACGCATTATAATTTCATCATATTATTCACTTTTGGTTCAGTTCGTTCTGTCCAATCCACGTTTAAGTCATCCATTGCCCGCAGGTGGGTGGGGCGGTCCGGCCGGCCGCTCAGCATCTACCGTCAAAGGTGTTCGTCTCCACTATTGCACTCAATACTTCCGCAACAAAACCCGACGTATGTATCGCCACCAAATAGGGTTCTATGATTAGATACACGCAAAAAACACCCATGTTAGAGATGAGACACACGCAAGTAAGTCCTCGGGTGCCGGAGTGCAGTTCTCCACCAGCCCCGCCAGGTATGCAAATACTGACTTACCGGAAATCTGGTCTTCTTTAAACTCAATCTACATACACAGAAATAGTCGTAAAAAGAGAAAAGAGAAAGGAAGGAAAAGGTTCAGAGCGTGGTTAAAAGCAAGACCATGAGAGGCATAAACGCGTTTAGAGGAGTGCTGCACAAGCAATGAACCCCCGTCCTAAACAGAAAGAAAGGAGTCGGTGGACAGACATACACCTTCGTGCGCTCATCAGTACAGAAGCATAAGCAAGATGGAAAACATCAACTTACCGCTGATTTGGTCCTCAGAGAAGTCAGACTGTTTAAAAAGAGACAAAAAATCACTGATTATATTAACATCATAGTTTTGCCTCATGCATTTTTAGGTTCCCAAATGGCTTGTCACTTCCCGCCCCCAGCATTCCCAGTTTCACGCACCATGATGTACTCTGCCTCCGTGCCGTTCCAGGAATGTGCCACTGGGTTAGGAAGCGAAGTCCTTTCTACTTGCGAAGGGTAGCCGCAAAAGGACATTTCCGTAGACCAATCAATACGCAGGATAACAATTGCGGACCAATCGTAGCTAAGGAGGGCGGAGAGTCGTGCTAGGCTGCCTGCTTGCAGGCTTGTCTGTCTATATGCTGTATAGTATCAGAAATGGCTTTAAGCTGTTAGGGAAGTACGAGTCTGGGCGTTGTAAGTGGGCCATTTATATTTCGGTTATTTTGTTGATATTATTACTGCAAGTAACTAGGTGGAATCTATTTGTTGTTTCCATTCACTGAAGTATCTAAAGTGGTAAATATCGGAAAGTAGAAGGGAATAAATAAAATTAGCGCATATTCAGAAGTTGCATTTGGGATTTGGCAAAGACTTTTTGATGTTCGAAAGTAACAACTGAAATGGACAAACGTGATTACGCAGTTCAAACCAAAAAGGCATTCACAACCCTTTATTACTATGCCGATGTGTTCAGTTCGACTTAATTGGCAGCTGCTATCCCTGGGGGTAATTTTAATGCGGCTACTTCCGCGAAGCAGGCAACTGCAGGCGTCTTTCATTACCAGTTTATGATCTGAGGTCACTGCCGATCTTTATGCCAATACATATCTAGAAATTCGACGTTTCATTTACTGCACCAATGCCTTTCACAGACAGGTTAGTGTTTAATCGTAATTGGATTTTTCATTTGTACAGTTGCAGGTTTCGAGGCTGAAGATGTCAAAACGTTACAAAAGTTTGTTGAGCCGTTAGCGATGCTTATTGTTCTGCGCATGCGTGAGATTTTTAACACTTAAAATTTAGATGGCAGACCTGCCAGGGTTCTTGAGAACACGCAGTTGACTGTTATTTTCGCAAAGAAAGCTTTTGCAGTTAATGCACCCCTAATTATTCAGTCTCAAATTGCCTACAGTGCTGATTTTACTTCATATGCAGGCTTACTGCTTACCTTCTTTTACATACGAGCTGCACTTTGTTAGCCTTGTCTTGGGTCACTTAGTTATTAACATATGTTTTCAATTGTTTATTTTCATTACGTTTTCAATTAACAGCTAAGACCCTCAATAATCTTAACTTGAATTCCTTGAAAACAGTACAAATTATTGTGGATTGTAGGAGACACTCTTCTCCACCTGCTCCCCTAGTTATAAACGGTGGCGTTGTCAACAGGGTGGAATCATTTGAATTTCTCGGCACAACTGTCACCCAACTGGCATGAATTACCCTTATCCAAATCTGTCAATTTAATGAGTGCAATCTTTCCCAATCAGTACTGGTACAGTTTTACAGAGCTGTCATTGAAGTCAACCTCACTTTCTCCATAAAAGTCTGGTATTGCAGTGCATTTGTTCACTCGAGACCTAAACTGCAGCGTGCTGTTCAGAATGGGCCTGAAACTGGACTCCGTTGAGGTCCTGTGTACTGCACAGCTCAGGTAACCTGACAGATATAATCAAAGATGACACTCGTCTGGGCAGCCATCTCCTTCAGTTATTATCATCAAGAAAACGTTACTAGTTACTGTTAGACATAGAAACAGTTTCTTTCCTACTGCAGTCACTCAGGTTAAACATAGTCACTGAATTATCTTTCTCTTTTCTTGATTTGTAAAGTCCACTATCTAATCTAAATTGTTTGTTTTGTGTTTATTTTATAACAACTTTCTTCATATACTGCTAGTTGGGAGTGCAGTTCTACATTACTGTATTGTTTTATGTGTTTGTGTTTTGTGTAATATACAGTATTTTTCATTACTATTGTACATAATGTTGTGATGGCGTCATGTATTGTATATTGTGTTCTTTAATTGTGTTTACCTTATTAGGTGTATAGATGGAACATTAAGAGAAATTTCTAGCGACTATAATGCCTGGCAATAAATAAAGTTCAAGTTCAATTAGGAGAATAATAAGGTGGGCAAAAGGGGAGCAGCTGCATGAATTTGCTCATAATAAACATGTCATTGAATTTAATTAAATTGAAAGAAACCCAGAAGAAAAACCAACACCGATTCACAAAACATTTTGTTGATCTTGCCAAAAAATATAATGCACATTTAGCAGAAGGTTCTTGTACATGAACAACACAAATTCTAATGTAGACACACAGCCCAAGCAGCCCCCCAGGGACTGAGTATGAGACCCTTGCTTTAGTGTAGCCCTGTGTTTGCAGTTTGAAGTATTATTCCTGTGTTTTTTTTTTTTCTTTTTTCAGGGACTTAAACTGGATGATCCAGTGTCTTGACAAGCTGCCAACCAAAATTTAAAAGATTTGTATGTATGCTTTTTCCTGAAAAAACAATGCAAATTAAATATCTTCAACAGAGAGTCCAGTTTTCAATTGCATCCAGTTGAAGCAATTAATAACTTACAACTAAATGACATCCTGGCTAGAGGATTTCTGACAAATGAATTTATAAACTAATGCATACTAATAGTATGTAACAAACATCTAATACTCCGGATCAAACAGCCAAAGAAAGATGTATTTGAGACTAATTTGTCAGTTAGAGGTCAGTTTATGCCTTCATTCAACAATCCTTTCTTTAATTAGGCCTGCCATTTTTTCATGTTGTGTTGGCACAACAGCATTCCCTCGTCACGTCTTAGATTCAGGCTTAGAAGAGAGACTAGAGTCTAGAGACTGTCCGTATGGAATCTGAACATATCCCACGTGTGTATGGGTTTAAGTCCCACATCCCTAAGCCATGCATAGCCACTGGTAATTTTAAGGCTGCCACTTGTGAGGCAGAGTGTGTGTCATGCCATGGAGGAGACGTCAATCTATTATACTTTATCATACATCTTTTGCTGTCAGAATAGATCCTATGCATTGTAACTCTGAATTAAGCAGGTTGGATCAGGATGAATCGATTTTTCCATGTATACTTTATCCATCCACATTTAGAGCCTGCTTTTTTCTATTATAGGTTATAAGAAGTCAGAAACTAACCTAACCCTTTCAGACACAAGGGAAAACTAAGAATGGGATGCGACTCCAATTCATGCAAAATCAGGGTTGTTAAACCCTCTACCATATGCACTTCTTTCAGGTGTGAGATGATATTAGAATACCACTTAGATATGAAGAGAAGAGGGCATGCAAACTCCACACATAATAATAATTTAGGAGAACAGGCCAGTCTAACCAACATTATTTGTTGCATTGTATTAATCAAAATACAGTACTAGCTGTGCTATCCATCCAAGACGTGCTGAAATCTTAAGTAATCAATGTAGCCCTCAGCATTAAAGTTTGCAGTGCACCATGCAATGCATATGTCTCTGTTATATGCCATTTGGTATGGCTATCATAAAAGTAGTGTTAGTGTTTGTGATGTGCCATCCCTTGGAATGACAGAAACATAGCAACTGGACAGACACTTCACATTTCATTAAGGTGGATTTTCAAAATATTGCTGTGATTGGAAGGTCCCAAAGGTCTTCATGCGCCACTGTTTATGTTACTTTTTCTACATATACTGTTTGCAGTTCTTTGCGTAAAGAAATGTTTTCTTCTATATGTACACAACTTACCCTTAGCCATTGCCTGTGCCCCAGGGATCTTGTTGGAGAATGGGGTTAAAAGTCACAGCTGGCAACCATCTACCTGAGCTTTTAGTGACAAATTTAACTTCAATCTTCAGTTGCTTCAAATGCAAAGGTTCAAGTCGTCACCTCATTGCTTAAAGCTTCACAGACCTGAAAGACGTCTAGTAGCTCTTTCCTGGAATTCTTCACCATGGGTATGCCCTTCTTGTAAAATAGTTCAGTGCTGCCCAGGACCGGTGCTTAGTAAAAGTATTCACCCCATAGAAAGTTTTGACACTTTATGGTTACACAACATTGAATCCCAGTGGATTTAATTTGGCTTTTTTGACGCTGATCAACAGAAAAGACTCTTTACTGTCAAAGTGAAAACAGATCTCTGCAAAATGGTCCAAGTTAATTACAGATATAAACCACAAAAAATTTGATCACGTAAGTATTTACTTCTTCAAGTCAGTATTTAGCAGATGCTGCCATGACACCCTTGAGTCTGTGCGCTCAGGTCTCTATCTGCTTTGCACATCTGGACACTGCAGTGTCTCCCAATTCTTCTTTGCAAAACTGCTCATGAGTGAGCAGCATTTTAAAGTCCAGTCACAAATTCTCAGTTGGATTGAGATGTGGATTCTGATTTGGCCACTTCAGTCCACAAATATTGTTGTATTTAAGTCATTCCTTTGTAGCTTTGGCTTTATGCTTATGGGAAATAAATCTTCTCCAAATGTATGGGTTTCTTGCAGACAGCATTTGCTGCATTCATTTTCTCTTCTACCCTCACAAGTTATCCAGGTTTTGCTGCAGAAAATGATGTTGCCATCTTGCTTCATCATGCCATGTTCTTGATAAGATGCAGTGTTTGGCTCATTCCAAAAACGGCATTTAGCCTGATGGCCAAAAAGCATAATTAGGACCACATAAGATCATAGGACATTCTTCATGCTGGCTTCAGAGTCTTCCAGGTTCCCTCTGGTAAACGCTAGCTGAGATGCCATGCGTCTTTTACCAATAGCTGTCCATGTCACTCTCCCATAAAGCTGCAACTGGTGACAGCAATTGTTTTAGGCACAGTCTCTTCAATCTCATCTACTGCAGCTTGTAACTCCTTCAGAGTTCTCATGGGTCTCTTGGTGGACCACCTCACTAGTCATCTTCTTGCATGACCACTCTGTTTTTGTGGATGGCCCGCTTTATGCAGCTTTACAGCTAGGCCATACTCTATCCAATTTCTTCATGATTTATTTGTCTGAAATTCAAGGGATATGTTTAGTCACATAGATCTTTTCTTGTCTCCATCCCTGCCTTTTACTTTTCAATCACCTTCTCATGCAGTTGTCCTTGGAGTGTTGTTTTATCTTCATTGTGTAAGTTAGGCCACCATGCTGATTCATTGTAAATTAGATCTTACACATTTAGACTACAGTCAACTGAAAACTGGCTGGAGAGAGGCGGAGTAGACTGAACGAATTCTGGGACTTTTAAAAACTGAATTAGTTATGATTTAGGTGTAATATTAAATTAGGGTAAGTACTTCTGAGACTTTTTTTTGTGTTTTATATTGTTATTTAATTTCGACTACTTTGCAGAGATCTGTTTTCACTTGGACGTTGAAGAATCTTTTTCTGCTGATTAATGACAAAAAAGCCAAATTAAATCTGTTGTGATTCAATGTTGTCTAAAATGGATAAACTGAGATAAGATTTTAAGCTTGGAGACAGTTGAGGAGCGTATGAAGAGGTAGATTTAAAAATGTTTTATATAATGCAAGATAGGTACGTCCCTAAATTAGGTTAGGAGCATGCGCTGGTTAGGAAATTTTACAAAAGGAAAAAAAAAAAACTCTGTGGTGGGTAAATAAAAAGATAAAAAGCTGCAAAGGACACAACAGCTGTATGAGGCGTACAAGACTAATAACTTCAATGCAGTTTGTAGGGCATATGAGAACATGAGGACAACAATTAAAAAAGACATCAGGGAAACCTAAAGGCAGTTAGTGAGGAAATATTGTAGAAAAGCCGAAAAATCACCCAAAGAGATTTCAATATTTTAGGAGTGGAAGAACAGTCAAGGAGGAGGTGCAGGGTATCAGGGACAGTAAATTGAAATCAAAAAATAAAGTGACTTAGTGAATGCTTTAAACTTTGTAAATTCAGATATACCATACATTTATTAACATCCATCCATTTTCTAAAACGCTGAATCCGAATACAGGGTCACGGGGGTCTGCTGGAGCCAATCCCAGCCAACACAGGGCACAAGGCAGGAACCAATCCTGAGCAGGGTGCCAACCCACCGCAGGACACACACAAACACCAAGCACACACTAGGGCCAATTTAGAATCGCCAATCCACCTAACCTGCATGTCTTTGGATTGTGGGAGGAAACCCACGCAGACACGGGGAGAACATGCAAAATCCACGCAGGGAAGACCTAGGAAGCGAACCCAGGTCTCCTAACTGCGAGGCAGCAGCGCTACCACTGCGCCACCGTGCCGCCCCATTTATTAACAATATTAATCAAATGTTGTTAGCCATATTCTCCCTTAATTGTAGTCATGAGCCGCGGCAGTTAGTGCAGTGAGCACACATTTCAATGTACGCCCAGAATAATTGAGATGGGTGTGATCACAGCGCTGACACTCCTTTCAAGTGTGTTAACTCTTTGTTTTTTAAATGAGCTGCACAAATATTACCCAGCATGTTTGTGCAAAAATATACTGTGCATGTTTAGCAAAGTTAGGGATACTGTAAGCTGTAGTCAATATGGAGAATCAATCCCTGGGATCAGCGTTACTCCTCTTGGTCTATGGAGGTCCACGGCGTCTGGATGATTTAACAGCAAGTGGCCTCTTACGTTGTACTCCTCTTCTTGTTGGTCCCGTTTAGTTCTTTTTATTTCACATAGTTTGGAATTGTCTTGACCATTTCATCTAGGAATTCAAGTCTCTCAGATGTAGGGCTCTGCAATTTAGATTTTGAATTTTTGGCTTGTTTTGTTAAAATTAATTTCTGCATTTCTTTCACACTTTGAATTTTGCTTGGATTTGACTTTATTAATTTAGTTTTCTTTTTGTAAGTTTCTTCTTGATTTCTAATTGTGTCTTGCTTATGTCTGTTATTTAATCTTTAAGCTTTCTTTCTTTTTTGAATCTTCATTTCATTTGTAATCCTTTTTGTTCTGAGCACAGATAGGCACTCAAGACTTATTGTGAGAGATGAACAAACCAGAAAATGATAAATGAATGAGAGAGAACACGAAGTGAGACGGGCAGAGCTCGTAAACGAGTTGACAAAATGTTATTGAGCAGCAAGTCCAAAGGGGGGAAGACAAAAAGAGAAGTCTTGAAAACAAAACTAAAGTGAAAAAACGAAAATGAACCTCTCTACTTGTTTTTAAAGCCAAGTTAGCGAGAATATGCAAGGATGCTTTTTATATAAGCGCAGATAGTAACTGTGTGTTTACATCCCGACATTTAGAACTACGATGAATTTAGAAATTACTCTGACCCCTTCAGTTTCTGCACGCTTCATTGTGCTGCAGATTTAAATTTGAAATGGATAAATGTGCCTTTTCTGCCTATCAATCTATCCATTCCATAGATCCATTAAGGACAAGTTTTTTTAAAAATGAAAAACTGAAATCGGTTCACCAACAAAAACGCGATAGACATATGCGCCCCGACAAAACCGCGACGGACAAATGAGCACCGACAAAATTGCCACGACAAAATCGTGAGAGAGGCCAAGAGAGTGGGACGCGTACGTCCACATTATGTGCTAGGTTATAACTGTTATAACTGCTGATGGCATGCCGCGAACAAATAACTCAGTCGAGGGTTGGCATAACGCGTCGTATACAAAGCAGAATTACCAGCAGTCAGGCAGCCAGCAAGTCTAAATACGCTCAACTATCAAGACGTCTTGCTGCAATTCTTCCTACATATGCAGGGCGTGATCTTAAGGACTATCTGCGTGCTGACGGCATGCCGCGTCTCATAATATTCATTTCTAAAATAAACATTATTATATATGCTTTTAACTAGTAATTCATATTTAATGAAACTTTCGCGATTTTGTCAGCGCGATTTTGACACCACGTTTTAATGGTCGCTATTTTGTCGGCGCTCATATGTCTATCGCGCAAATGTCGGGTCACAACTGAAATCTCGCATTCCTATCAGTATTCAGTGCTTTGTAGAAGCCTCTTTGGCAGCAAGTCCAGCTTCAAGTCTTCTTCGGTAAGTCAGGGCCACTCAAGCACAGTCATTAGAGACTTGACCTAAAGCCACTCAAGCATTGTCTGGGCTGTATGCTTTGGGTCATCGTCACCCGAGTCTGAGGTCAGACGCACTCTGGAGCAGGTTTTCTTCAAGAACCCCTCTGTATTTGGCTGCACTCTTCCTTCCCTCAATTTTGACCAGCCTCCTTGCCACTGCTGTTGAGATTCACCCCTATAACCTGATCCTGCAGCCACCATCATGCATCATAGTAGGGATGGTATTAGGCAGGTAAGGAGCAGTGCCTGGTCTTCAGCAGACATACCGTGGTGCCTAAACTTAACTAAACTGCTGTGTACTTTTTACTCAAGAGTCTAAGCACTCTACCATAAATGCCTCATGGATGGAGTGCTGATGAGGTGGTTGTCTTTCTGAGAGTTATCAAGGTCCCAAACTTCCTCCATGTCACAATTATTGAAGCCACTGTGCTCCTGGGAACACTCATAAAGGTTCAGAAATGGTTTTCTCCCCTTGTCCTGATCTGTGCCTCACCACGGTTCCATCATGAAGACCTACAGAGAGGTCCTTGGACTTAATAGCTTGTTTTTTGTTCTGGCTTACAGTGTGAATCATGAGTGTTTGCCTGTCTAAATGATCTCCAATCAGTTCAATTGGCCATGATGGACTCCAATCAAGTTCTCAATGCATCTCAAGGAGAATTAAAGCAAACAGGACGCACCACAATAAAGGGTCTGAATACTCGTATGAATGAGAGATTTCCATTTTTGATTTTGAATACATTTGCAAACCTTTCTTAAAACATTTTTCACTTTGTCATAATGGGTTATTGAGTGTAGATTGATGGACAAAAATGGCAAACTCATCCATTTTAAGTTAAATCAACAACACAATAAAGTGTGCAGAAAGTGAAGGGGCCTCATACTTTGTGAATCCACTATAAGCTATTGCTGTGTCTTCCAGGCAAACAAACACGGCCATATGACGACCAGACAGTTTTGCGTCAATACAAAGGAACATAAAGTTAATAAAAATAGCACAGAAAAGTTAAATGAATAACAAAATTTAATTCTCCATCGAAAGAATACAAAAGAGGTTAAATAAAATCTGTACACAAATGTCCACATAACCCAAAAATGCAAAAATTAGCCACCACCATAACATCTTCGTTTTCAGCATTTTTTTTTTTTTTTTTGTGGTACATCATCACATACAGTAATATATCATTAAAAAATGTCCAGATATGGCCTGCACTGTGGTCATTTTTTTATCTGGGGTGCCATTGGCATAAAACTTTGCATCTTTTTATTGCTGGAAGCAGTACAGCCATAGAAGAGTAAAGTGGCGTCAGTTCCTGACAATGGGCTGAACCGTGGTGCCCTGCTTACGTACAAAACGCAGTTTGTCTTGCTGTCAGGTTTTTATTTTTTTTTTGACATGGCATTTTCTCCTGATGTTGATGGAGAAGAGTTTTGCGGTTGTAAGTGTAGACTCTGCCAGTTTCTTTCTACATGGCTCTCCTTTTCTAGACAAGAGCCCACCCTCCACATTTGGATTAAGGCTGTAGCAACACTTGTGAGAGTCCGTAATCAACAGTAAAATGTCTGAAGTGCTCTGTATAGGTGGCGGTGGGCTGTCGAGGCACCTAAAAGAATGCTTTGCCTTATAAGTGTATGTTGGCGCCCTCAGGGCTTTCCTGAAGCACAGCTGCAGTATGTCGCTTCAAGCAGCGAGAGCCATCCAGTCTGAAACACAAAGTGACAGGAACATTGAGCAGAGCCCGAGACGCTCTCCGAAAAAGTGTCTGACTTGAAGAGAATGTAGCAATGGCATTCAGAGCTCCTCAGACCGAAGATGGCAGTGAAGGGGTCTTCTGTTATGATTTGGAACAACAGGCCAGCCAGTTGGGGTGAGGAGGGATGCTGAAGAGCGAGCTAAGAGAATATAACACCATTTTTTTATTGGTACTTCGCTTAGATCAACACAGCCATGAAAAACATTTTGAGTCCTGGAGTGTGACATGCCACTCCTGCTGGCAAATCAGGAAAATGACAGTGACAGGAGATGGTGAATAGTGTTAGTGTTTTAAAAATAAAAAAGTTCCACAAGTTATGACATCCTGTCTCTCTCTTAACATACTAGCTGCACAATCTGCAATACAAACAACATAATACAAATCAAACAGTAATGGTCAATCTTTTAAATTTTGGTTTTACCCAAAGTCTTTTTTTTATGCCAAACTTTGTCGGCCTACTAGATGTCAATCATAGATTTGGTTGGCTTTAGAGTATATTGTATTAATAAAGGCCACCATGGCAGGAGAGGGCTTGTTAGCACTACCTTGAATCAATTTGTGGGTCGTCTATGTGGAGTCCGCATGTTCTTCTCTGGTGCTTTGGTTGGATCAGAACATTAGAAAAAATATGACCAGAACAGGCCATTCAGACCAACAAAACTTGCCAATCCCATCATAAGAAAAAGAAATCTGACGCATGAGAGGAGACCATTCAGACCATCAGGCTTTTTCGTTTAGCTAATAGCTAATAGACTCTAGACTCATCATCTAGACTCTTCTCAAAGGTTGTCAAGGTTTTACCTTCAACTCCATGTCTCTGTGGTTTGTTCCAGATTCCCACAACTCTTTGAGTAAAAAACTGCTTCCTGGCTTCACTCCTAAATGTATGTTCCCTTAATTTCCAATGATGTCTTCAAGTACGTTAAGCACAGTTAAGCTGAAAGAATTCAGCTGGATCTACTTTATCAACCCTGTTGAGGATTCTGAAGTCCTGGATTAGGTCCCCACATAGTCTCCTCTGCTTGAGGCTAAACAGATTTAATTCTCCAAGTGTGTTGGACTATGACATGTTCTCAAGTCCTGGGATGTATGTGGTTACTCTCCTCTGAAAAGTTTTAAGTGTTGCTATATCTTTTTTGTAGTATTGTGACCAGGGGGGCTCATTTTGCATTGATTCAAGTGTAAAAGTATTCATACTCCAAAAAACAGGAAACTTCATATGCCAAAAATAAAAAATCTGATTTATAAATCCTGGCCTGCACACATTTGTATCCAATTTACCTTTTATTAATCACAATCATCCTGTAAATGTGCCTACATGAACGCACCTCAGATTCCGCCTGGTTGTCAACCTGAAACAACCATACTGTATGTGGGCTATGCTAATGAACCTCATACATATGCAATTAGAATGCTTGTTAGACCTTCATTGGCCACCTGATGCACAGAGGCGCTGTCAATGTAGTGAAGTGGTTAAGGCTTTGGACTTCAAACCCTGAAGTTGTGGGTTCAGATCCCGCTACTGTCACTGTGTGACCCTAAGCAAGTCACTTGACCTGCCTGTGGTCTAATTGGAAAAAAACAAAAAAAATGTGACAAATCTATACTAATAAAAGGCAAATCACTGACTGACTCACTCATCACTAATTCTCCAACTTCCCGTGTAGGTAGAAGGCTGAAATTTGGCAGGCTCATTCCTTACAGCTTACTTACAAAAGTTGGGCAGGTTTCATTTCGAAATTCTACGCGTAAGGGTCATAACTGGAGCCTATTTTTCTCATATACTGTATCGTTAGCTCGATGGCCGTGGGGGGTGGAGCTGCATGTGACATCATCACGCCTCCCACGTAATCACGTGAACTGACTGTCAACGCAGTACGTAGTAGTGATGGGAAGTTTGGATTATTTTACCGACTCAGACCTTTGAGTCTCGTTCAGCAAAATGAACAAATCTTTTTTCGAGTCATTTCGTTCATTTCGTTCATTTCGTTCATTTTAGCAAAATATAATTAAAATGTTACCTGTTACCTCTCAAACACATCTACTGCTTACACAAATGTTGATCACAATAATTAATCTATAATTTATTTGTAACAGGATTATTTATTTATAAAATAACACACCACAGATCCTCAAGAAACAGTAACAAAATCAAATTTTCTATCTATAAGAAAATGCATTTTAGATATTTTTGATAAGTTTATGATAATTTCTAAATATGATTCAACATACAACAAATGGAATTTTACGTTAGTATTTGACTGAGGTACTGAGCCGGTAAGTGGTCACGTGACAAAAGAACGAACGACTCGAAAGACTCAAGGAATGAACTAATCAATTCTGTTTCCGGCTCAGACTGAGTTGGTTAAGCTTATTCCAATACAGAATCTATAGGAAGTTGCGTAAATGCGCATGCGCGACTGAACGAATCACTCCCACGAGACGACTCGTTCTTCCCGAGTGACATTAAAGATTCGTTCAAAATGAACAAATCGTTCAAGAACGACCCATCACTAGTACGTAGAAAAGAAAGAAGAACTCCCAAGAGCGCTGAAGAAAAACGCCAAATACTTTATTCGCGAGATAGAAGTTTAATGAGAAGATATGAGGAATAAACGAGACTTTGGATCGCTTTGTAACGGAGTTAAAATTGCTGTAGCGAGAAACTTTAACGCGCACGCGTACCGGTCCCGGGACATAACAGCGTTTTGACGACGTTACAGCCATGTGTGCATGCCCATCTGCCATGCATCTCGACACCCTACCCATCAAATGAAACCTCAAAGTCTCGTCTTTCCGATGATATAAACCATTTTGACACACAACAACCACAGCACTGACACTAAAGCCTTTTTTACAGAGAAGTACATACTTTTAAGAGTTGACTTTCCCTACCTTTGAAGACCCCCTGCAAGTTAAACATCAATATTTCCGAGCAGTATTGATCTCATTCTGTCCGTAAGGCTCCAGCGAATATAATCCAGTAAAACGATTAGGTCCAAAACACACGATATATCCTCAAAGGGACAAAAACTCCAGAAAACGTTTCATAACTTGAGACTAGCTACGTCATTTTTTTTCATTTCTATTGATCATATCAGACGTAATTTGTTTCTGTCGGCGATAACCATGCTACCGCATGAAACACGGAAGTGTTAGCTTCTGATTGACACCTAAGTTGGCCAATTACGACGGGTCTGGGGTTGACCGGCACCTCGTATAGCCAACGAGTGTCACAGACAGCTGAACGATGACGTACAACTCCAAACCCTGGTAGAATCTACCAGTTTGATTGGACACTGTGACTGACACTCAAAACTTACAGCCAATGAGCAGCCGAGCATTTTGATATGTAACTTGCCATACTAACTTGTAAACAAAACGATGACTGCAGAAGGTGGCATTTGTGCCAGTCTGCAGACTTGGTGCGTGGTTGTTTATTGTGATTTCACCAAGTTTTTTCGCATTTTAAATATGGATAAAAGTACAGATAAACGTGAATACACTCGATTAAAGTAATAGAGGCATGTACGTGGCGTGAAAGTATCAATCGCCCAGGAGACGTCTAATGGCAGAGAGCGACATGTGCCACGCCTTGTGCTTTCTGCTTGCTAGTGATTGCTGCCATCAAGTGGCACATGGAAAAACGCTGAGCTGTGTTGTAACAGTTTGTAAAAGAAATGTATATAGTTTGTGTGCATTTTATAAAAAAAAGTAAAAAATAAAATATATATTTTTGGCCCATAAGACTTGTGTTGACTATTTTTATATTGAAATGTGTATTTTTATTGTTTTTATTATTTTTATAACTAATAGAGTGACACTGTGTGTAGATATAGATTCCTTTAGGTGTAAGCTTTCAGTAGAGCCCTCATTGATATATGTGGGTTGAAGCATTCAAAAGTTATTACACTTTTTCCATACGTTCCAAAATGTGGATAATGGTCCCTCTAAAAAGCCCCTGGGCATGCCCACATAAAAACTGGTGTAAAAATGTCATTTTTACAGGTATTCTTTTCAAATTTGAAATGTGAGTAGTCAACAAGTTATTCTGTTGGTACATAGTGTGTTTCTGTCCCCACCTACCTACTGCAGCTATAGAGGCCTTTATTTTCACAAAAAAACTTAGGTGAGAACAAAAAAATTCATTTTTTCTGTGAGTTCTAATGTGCATAACTTTTGATCAGTCACACCTACAGTGATTCTGACTAATAAGGGTGAAACTAGAGAATGTTACCTTTACAAAGAGACCAAACATGTGTTTATACTCCAGATAGTTCAATAACAGCAATGATTCTAATTTGGAGAGGTCAAATTACAAGCGATTTAGCAAAAATGACCCCGCTTGATAAGGGGTTAAGTGCCGGGTCTTAGCTAACATTAAATAAAGCCGTGGAAATCGCAACATCACACAAGAGAGCAGCTCACGTGAACTGACTGAACGCAATATACGAGTGATCACTTCGATGCATCAAACCTGTTCAAAAAACGCATTACACAATTGACAAGGTAGGAAAAGAATATGCTCCGAGCTGAACTCCACAGCTAACGCTGTCTTGCGGAAGCAACTTCGTCATGCTGCCACCAAATACTCACAGAAAAATCCACAAGTTAATACACACCCTGTCTCTAGAGTTTCTCCACACTGAATGTATTCCTCGCATCCCCATTATACCCTCTGATCTCCCATTTCAATTCAGATGCCTCCAATTTCCAGTAAGGCTCTGCTGTGTGATGACAAGTAATAAGTCTCAGGGACGGACCCTACAAAAGGATGCCATTGATTTCAGGCAAGATTGCTTTTCTCCTGGACAATTATACGTTGCATTCTCAAGAGTGAGCTCGCACAGCTTCGTCATATTACAACCAGAGTGCTGAACTGACAACGTGGTATATAAAGAGATCTATAATAATCGTAATAAACGAACAATAAAACAGCGGAGAACCCATGGATTAAATAAAAAGGCAGCTTCCTTGGCAAAGCAAGGAAAAAGGATGGCCTTATATGTCGTTTGTTTATAAAACAGCGGAGAAGCTGTGTAAAGGCTGCTTCACAAAAAACCAGCGGAGCGCCTTATATGAGCAGGCAGTCAGCTAAAGAAGTGAATCAATAAATATCTATAATCGTAATTAACGAACAAAAAATAACGTACAAGCCGCGGATTAAATAAAGGAAATGGGTACCTGAACAGTAAAGTAAGTCTCAAATAGCTACACAATAACTATAAGAATCGTAATAAACGAACAATAAAACAGTACAGAACTGCGAAGCAAAGAGAAACGATGGCCTAATATGGTGTTCTTTTTTAAAGCAGCGGAGAAGCTGTGTGAAGGCAGCTACACAAAAAAACAGCAGAGCGCCACACTCTGAATGTATTCCTGGCATCACTGTTATACCCTCTGATCTCCCATTTCAATTCAAATGCCTCCAATTTCCAGTAAGGCTCTGCTTCGCGATGACAATTAATAAGTCTCAGGGACACAGCCTACAAAAGGTTGCCATTGATTTGAGGCAACATTGCTTTCCTCCTGGACAAAACTATACGTTGCATTCTCAAAAGTATTCTCAGTGCACAGCTTGGTCATATTACAACCAGACTGCTGAACTGACAACGTGGTATACAAAGAGATCCTTAACAGATAGTTATTGGTATATTTTCCCTCAGTTTAAAAAGGTTTTCTTTTCTTCTTAATAAAAATTTAAAAGCAGTTCTTTGTCGCTGCGAAGCGCAGGGATTTTGCTATATACAGTGTATATATATGTACATATGTATATATATGTGTATATAGTATATATATGTGGATATGTATATGTATGTGTATATGTGTCTGTGTGTATATATATATGTGTGTGTGTGTATGTATGTATGTGTGTTTATTGATGGTTAATTGTAATCTTTCGGGCAGCACGGTGGCGCAGTATTAGCGCTGCTGCCTTGCAGTAAGGGGACCTGGGTTCCCTTTTCTGGGTCCTCCCTGCATGGAGTTTGCATGTTCTCCCCATGTCTGCGTGGGTTTCCTCCGGGTACTCTGGCTTCCTCCAACAGTCCAAAGACATGCAGGTTAGGTGCATTGGCAGTCCTAAATTGTCCCGTGTGTGTGTTTGGTGTGTGTGTGTGCCCTGCGGTGGGCTGGCGCCCTGCCCAGGATTTGTTCGTGCCTTGTGCCCTGTGTTGGCTAAGATTGGCTCCAGCAGACCCTATGTTAGGATATAGCGGGTTGGGAAATGACTGACTGACTGTGTACTCTCCCTATGAGAGCTCCTAGCTTCCTTGTTCTTTGTGGGTGGAGACCCAGGAGGCGGGGCCACCCTCACATCACTGCTCTTGGGCCCACCCATTGGCTATTTAGCTCAGAGCACAAGAAGCTCAGGCAGCATTTTCATTCAAACCCGTTTGGAGTTGTATTGTGAGTTCTGTTTTGGGATTTTTCTGGGTTTTTTTTTACTACTTTCTCTGAGATTCTGTTTCTGGATTTGTGTATTGGGACTTCTTTGCTTTAGAATGGATTTAGGATTGTCTTTTAGGCAACTCCTGTGTGCTCTTTTAGACACCTTTTGTTATTCTCTTTCTGTTTGAATAAATATTTTTCATTTATTAAGGATTTGTTTTAACCTTTTGGATTACAAGCTGGCGTTTTTCCATAGTGAATCATTTTAAGTTTATTTTTTTGAACTTTAAACAAGTTCACTTCATTTTTGGGCAGCTTGGCCAAAGCCTGCAGTTAGCAACTTGGGTGAGCCCCTGCTGGGGAGGCTAGTAAAGGTCCTGGCCTGCTTTAAATAGATGTGAAAGCCACTATATTAGATAGATAAATTATACTTCATTTATCCATCCATCCATCCATCCATTATCCAACTCGCTATATCCGAACTACAGGGTCACGGGGGGTCTGCTAGAGCCAATCCCAGCCAACACAGGGCACAAGGCAGGAAACCAACCCCCAGCCCACAGCAGATACTTCATTTATCCCCAAGGGGAATTTAAAATTGTACAGAATCTCCAAAAAAATAATGATGATAAAACAAACAAGAACCCCCCTCCAAGCACACAAATAAACTTGGATAGCGAAGAGCTGCTGCTGTCAATAACAGGCTTGTAAGTGGCAGTAAGATGAGCTCAGCAGTGTCTTTTGAAGATCTCATTTTTATTTTGCCATTTGCCACTCCATTTTATGATTTTCATTATTGCTTTTTTTTGTGATCTAATTTTGTATTAATAAAATCAAAAGGAAAATAAACATGTCAGAATGTGATGCAATCTTTATGTAAAATAAAGCCTAGTGACCCCCCTTCCCCACACTCCCCACCCCATCCCATGTCCTGTGCAAGCTACAGCAGTGCCAGCTGACTTCGCCACTACACCCGACTAAGGGAGAGACTGCGTCAAACGTTTGTGTTCATAAAAGATTTAGGTTTGGAAGGGCTAGAATGTCAGTCCTGCATGGAGCCTTTGGATGCTCCATTGATTTGTGATGCAGACAGCTGCAGAAGAATGAAATTGTAACAAATGGACAACCAGCTCTTCAGTGCAGTCAGGTCTGGGGTCTTCATCTAGAAGCATGGAGAAGTTTACCAGCTGCTATGCCCAAACATAACAATTCACACCGGTGCCCAGATACAGTGGGATGGCATTGTTGTGCCTTTGACTGAATCTGCCCAACGTAATTGTGAGTTTGTGAGCGTACTCTGTGATGGACTGGCATTAGGGTAGAGGATGCTGGCACATGCATGTTGCTGCCACTCCTCCCAGTTTTCATTAAATGCCTTAAGCATGGGTATGGCGCTATATAAATGAAATGTTTTATTATTATTAACTCCTGTAGGGTTCGTTCCCACACTGCACTGCTATGACCTTGTGGCCAGTGGATGGATTGATGGATGCTGACTGGCCGGTGGCAGGTAGACCCCTGAACGGTACTCGTTTTTGACGTATTTTTAAGCACAGTTAAACTGATTAAAAACATAACTCTGTGTTGTCCCCTATGCTGCCAGGACTGACTCCCCACAACCCTGAACTGAATAAGCAAATATGGAAAGTGGATGGATGGACAGACGGATGGATGGATGGATGGGCTGAATATTGTGTGCATTTCCTCATGCAACACGGAGAAAGTGAATAAGACCCTTTCAATAGTAGCAGAGCGGGTGTAAATGCTATCGGGAGTGACACGGGGTACCGTCACTGTGTCACTGTCTTCATTCATTAAAGCTGGGGTCTCGCGCGCCGTTTTCTGGAGAGCTGCAGGCTTTCATTTTCTTAATTAGTCACCCATTAGTGCTTGCCTTGACTTTAGTTGATTCACTTTTTAAATTTCTTTTTATTTTTGTTGAGCCAGCTGCTGTTTACCGGTAAATACTGAGCTGCTGCAGGTCACCACCTTGCATTGATTTTCTAACAAAAAGAGCCAACTTTAAAAATGTCAGATGTTTTAGAATGAGTGTACGGCCGACGTCGCATTATTAAATGTCAAGGCTCTTTAACCGCAACAATTGGCTTCCAATTATAAAATTGGGTGCATCAAAAGCCTGATGCAATTGTAGCCCCCCAAGAAGTGAGTTTGAGACCCCTGACCTAAATCAAATCAATAAGCTGCCCTGATCATAGCACTTTATATATGACAAAGCTCAGTGTTTCAGGGTGACAAGATATGTGCTCATCCGATGTCAAATCTTTTTAAGGCCATGTTACGTATCGTACACAACAAAACCAGACAGAATTATCTGACATGTCAGACACAGGGAACTGCCAAGCCATAAAACTGAAGAACTTGTGTGTATCATCGCCAGTGGAAAAATGGCTTCTAAATTACAAAACGGTTACCGTGAGAGCCTGAAGCCATGGTGGCCCTCCAGGAGTTTGAACCCAATGTTGTCTTCAATACTCAGCTGGGCCGCAGAAATGATTTGTCAAGGTGCGTGAGGAGAACATTCTGTCGTGTCTTACTCCGCTGAAGCTAGCAGTGGGACAACTTCTTCATGTGGCTTAAGTCGGGGGTCTCAAAGTCAGCTCCTGGTTTCAGTGCAGCCAGTTTTATAAGTGGACGCTAATTCTTGCTATTGCTGATACAACCCCAATTCCAAATTAGTTGGGACGCTGAACAAAAATAAAAACAATATGCAATCGTTTGCAAATGTCATAAACCCATATTTTATTCACAATACAACGCAGAAAACACATCAAATGCTTAAACTGAGAAAATGTACCACTTTAAGAATAAGGTCATTTAAAATTTGATGGCAGCAACACATCTCAAAAAAGTTGGGACAGGGTTGTGTTGTACACTGTATAGCATCCCCTCTACCGTTAACAACAGTCAATAAACATCAGGGAGGAGACCAGGTGTAGAACTTTTGGGAGAGGAATGTTGTCCTATTGTTGTCTGATATAGGATTCGAACTGCTCAACAGTCCTTGGTGGTCTTTGCCATATTTTTCGTTTCATGATACACAAATGGTGAGAGGTCTGGACTGCAAGCAGGCCAGTTCAGCACCTGGACTGTTCTAATATGAAGCCATGCTGTTGTAATAGAGGCAGGGTGCAGGTCAGCATTGTCTTGCTGAAATATGCAGGGCCTTCCCTGAAAAAGAAGTTGTCTGGATGGGAGCATGTGTCACTCTAAAACCTATATATACCTTTCAGCATTGATGGTGCCTTTCCAGATGTGCAAGCTGCCAATTTTATAGGCACTAATGCAGCCCTATACTGTCAGAGATGCAGGCTTTTGAACTGAGTGCTGATAACAAGCCAGATTGTCCTTCTCCTCTTTAGTCTGGAGGACGCTGCGTCCACGTTTTCCAAAAAGAATTTCAAATTTCGATTCATCTGACTCTGCGGTGGGCTGGCACCATGCCCTGTGTTGGCTGGGATTGGCTCCAGGAGACCCCCGTGACCCTGTAGTTAGGATACAGCGGGTTGGATAATGGATGGATTCATCTGACTGCAGATCAGTTTTCCACTTTGCCTCAGTCCACTTTAAATGAGCTTTGGTCCAGAGAAGACAGCGAATTTTTGGGTCACATTCACATACGGTATTTGTGGAAGGCACGGCCAACTGTGTTCATAGACAGTGACTGGTGGAAGTGTTCCTGAGCCCATGTTAGTGATTTCCATGACAGAATCAGGCCTGTGTTTGTTTAATGCATCTCTCTCTGAGGGACAGAAGATCACTGGCATCCGATATTGATTTTCTGTCTTGTCCTTTGCACACAGAGATTTCTCCAGATTCTCTGAAATCTTTTGATGATATGATGATGATGTACTGTTGTAGATGATGAGATATTCAAAGTCTTCGCAATTTTATGTTGAGGAACATTATTTTGAAATCGTTCCTTAATCTGTAGATATAGTTTTTTGCAGACTGGTGAACCTCTGCCCATCTTTACTTCTGAGAGACTCTACCCTGTAAGATGCTCTTTTTATATCCAATCATGTTACTGACCTGTTGCCAGTTAATCCACATGTTCCTCCAGTTGTTTCTTTTTAGTATTTACTTTACTTTACCATTTACTTTCCCAGCCTTTTGTTGCCCCTGTCCCAAGTATTTTGAGATGTGTTGCTGCCATAAATTCACAATGAGCTAAACATTTTCACAAAATGGTAAAATGTCTCACTTTCAACACTTGATATGTTTTCTATATTCTTTTGTGAATAAAATATGGGTGTATGAGATTTGCAGATCATTGCATTCTGTTTTTATTTACATTTTACAGAGTGTCCCAACGTTTTTGGAATTGGGTTGTACGTGACATTTAATTACAGTCGCATGAAAAAGTAACTAAACCCCATGAATTGTTTTTGTTTTTCTAACAAGTTCAACATATGAAGATTTATTCTTCATTTAAATAGAATCTTTAGACAAAGGTGATCTAACTGAAAAGTAATTTACATTTACAATAATTTATTTAACAAAATTTGAACAGATATGCCACCTCCATCTGTGTAAAAAGTGAGTCCACCCATAGCTCTAATAGCTGCGGTCGGCCCCTCACGTCAGCATTTCCTGTAACTGCCTAGTGTCAACTGACATCCGTGTAGAATTCTTTCAGCTCTGTGATGTTTGAGGGGTCATTTCAGATCCCCCCCTCACAGCATGTCAATGGGGTTCAGATCCAGGCTTTGACTTGGCCATTCCAGAACCCTCCATTTCTTTCTTTTCAGTTTTTCCTTGGTGGGCTTCCTGGTTATGTTTAGAGTCACTGTTATGCTGCAAGGTCCACTTTCAGTCAATCTTCATTCTTTAAACAGATAGTGTCATGTCATCCTCAAGCACCCACTGGCACTATGACTCTATAATGGTGAGCTGCCCAGGCCTTGATGCAGCAAAGCAGCCCCAAAACAGAACATTTCCACCACCATGTTTTACATTTGGTATCTTCTGGTCAAAAGCGTTGTTGGGTTTCTGCCAGAAATGTCCTCTGCTACTGTGGCCAAACAACTCTGTCTTCACCTTGGGCCTCACATATAGTGCTGTGCATAGAATTCACACTAAAATATGGCGTACGGCCAAAGCTGGAAATGTGCGTATGCAAAAAAAAAATCCAGGTGCATAAAACTGTGTGTACGCCATGTTTCATGCACTTCCCCTTTAGAAATCCCAGTGAACGTAAAATTTAATGCATGTGCACGCAACTCCTCTCTGAATTTTGCATATTTGAATATGCAAATCAATATAAATAGCCCCTTCCGTTCAGTGTTTAGCTAAATGACAATGGCAAAAGCATGTGGAAAACAGACGAATTTCAACGAATGTGAAGTGGAGGCAAGAAAAAACATACTATTGGTTGACTTAAACAGTGGTATAAGCAACAAAACAAAGTTATGGAGTGATACATCATGGCAGAGACACTCGAAAGTTCAAGTTCAGAAAGTCGCACAGTACCCGAAATAAAAAAGAAGTGGTCAGATATCACAGTCACCATGAAAAGGCAAGTTGCAGCCCACCGTCTGTTTTCTCTGTTTTTGACAATATTACAAAAGCTGACTCCCGTGCCAAGGACATGACTCTAGGTGGTGATGATGCTGCTGTGCCCAGCACATCTTCAGACGCTGGCTGTACACACACATCTGCCTCAGAAACCGCTGGGTGTCATAAAATGCAATAGTGGATGCTGTAAGAGATGTGGCCAATGAACTAAAGAATATAAGGACTGTACTTTGTGATACTGACCCTAAGTTAAATGAATTTGTTAAAAAATAAATGCTGCATCTGATTACCTGTTTTTACATTCTGCTAATTTCATTAAAATTAAGCTGTAGTAATGTCCGATTTGGCCGATCATTTAGTTGGTCAGGGTCATGTTCATCATAGCACATCTCTTCAGGTACAAGCAAGCCATAATTGTGTGCCACTTTATTCATTCTATTTAGGCACCTTTATAGTGTAGCATCGGCACTGAGTGATACAACAAATAAATTGTCTTCTCTGTACATGGCTCTTTGAGGTGACTCGCTGTACTTAACAGGACTGCTTGCTTTTTGCCACACTAGTTGGAAAAAATATAGGCTCTCCTACTATAGATGATGTAATGGCAGCTCATTGTTTCAGTGATTCATTCCTGGCTGATGTAACTTGTCCAGTGCCATTACAATAGCAATGTGCAGTTGACCACTCCAATTACATTTGGAAAACCAAATGTTGCTGCGAATTGTGCTTTGATGTTTACCAGTTCAACCACAGTGTAAGGAAATCTTATATAGCTGGATGACAAGCTGATAATACCATCCCATACAGCTGGCATGGCGCGCCTCAATGATGACTGTGAAATACCCAATTAGTCATGAAGTTCACATTGAAAAGCTCCTGTGGCAAAACACCTGGGAGTGGACAGAACTTGCAAAGAGGAGGTAGAGCACAATTCCTCAAAGTCTGGCTTTGTAAAGCCAGCAGTAGTTCAGCACAAACCTCCAAGTGAATAGCTCTTGGAAATCAACTTAGAAGCCAGTCATCATCATCATCATCATCTATAAATACGTGCTCTCTTCTAATTCTTCCATTTGCAATGTCTTCTAACAACGCTAAAGCAACTATGGTAGTTGAAATAGTTTGGCCACTGTGTGCACCGTTATATTGTTACAGAAAGATTACAATCAAGTGCATTGAATTTGTAAACAATATGCAATTAATTTTGATGTATTTGATACAGCCATGGATGTGAATCTAAAAAAGAAAGGGAAATGACACAGAAACAGTAGCACTGCTTTGACGCTGGGTGCTGGCAGTTTGCAAAATCAGGCAGAAAAATGCATACACATGGTGTGATGCTGCCGTGAAAATGTGCATAGTTTCAAGCCAAGGTTAGTTTTTATACATCTCAAAGTGAGCATGGAAACAGGCGTACACAACATTTTTGTGAGAACGCACTGTTTATACATATAGAGGTCCAGGTCTGTCCTGAGCACACTGCTCTAGAATTCTTGGTCTTTGCTTAGGTGTCCTAGCCCCGATTTTCTGTCTGGACAGCAAAGCCTTCCTCCTGGCACATCTTCTATGTAGATCTAAGTTGTGCAGCCTCTTTGTGATGGCAGACTCCTGCACTTTGACATCAACAGTGGGCAAGAACTACCTGGAGGTCCCGTAATGAAATTTTGTTTGTGTGTTTGGGGCGGGGGTCGGTTCTTGGAGGCACCATTCAGCATTTTGTGCTCTACACTCAGGCTGAACTTGCAGGGGCGGCCAGGCAGTTGTCTGATGATCTTCTGGACGGTAGAATGGTTCATTTCCAATTGTTTGGAGATCATGCCTCCAGGCATATATAACTGTCTTGGCATGGTGATGACGCACACTTCAGCCACAAACAGCAAACCAAAGCAAACGTCTGAGGTTTTAAGTAAGACCAACTTCTCCAATATCCTCTCTAGTGACGCTCTGATCTGGTGCACCGGATTCTAATTTTGAGGTCGTGTTAAATGGAGGGCTGCACCTACTTGTTCTGCATGCATAATGTACCCTTCTGTTTATTTAAATTATACAGTACACCATGTAAAAGTGGCGTGCGGTTTGTTATATTTATACATACCGTTTACTTGGAGATCAAACGTTCACATGTCCACCTATTTTAAAAAAGCCAAAACCATTCCAGGGGTGCACTTACTTTTTCCTGTGACTGTGTATGGCTTAGTACTGCATGCATTCGGGCTTAACAAACATTTCTAAGATGGTTTATTTTCTTTTTCTGAGAACAACATGCAAACATCTTTTGACCACAAGTACCCCAGTGTTTATTGTCAGCTGGTCAAGTAAAAAAAAAAAAAATGCCATTTAGGTTTTGGGATCTTAAAAAGAAAGTCAATTAAAATTAAGACCACCAAGTCTGCTCCACTAACTAGCTACTAATTGAGAATGCTGGTGAGCCACCGCAGCCCTCCAGTGACTGTGTGTGAGACTCCGGCTTTAAAGTGTCAAATGACTCTCTGCTGCCCTCCTGTGGATGAAAAGTGAACTCGACGCTTTAATGCGCTTATTTATTTTTTTAGCAAAGGCTCAGAGGTGCCATTGAGTGCCTGGATCACGCTGTTCTTGTTTTATTTTTTCCCCCTCAGTTTTTCACATGTCTGACCACTGCACCCATCGTTCATTGCTTCCCTTTGCTCTCACTACAGTACGGGCCACTCATGAGACATTTCTAAAGCCAACCAGGCAGCCTTCTAAGTTCTGTCCCCAAGTGCTGTCCTCCATGCTGCTGTTCTTTTCTTGGTCTGCCCCTTTACTGAGTGTCCTGTTGCTTTCACTCCTTATCCGATATTACATCCGACCATATGTTTACAATTCGGCACAAACAGCACTTGTAATGGCGGGTGGTCTTCCTGTCGGCCTTTCTTGTTTCACAAGTGCTGCTAAGTATACACATTTCAGTGTGCCTGGAGACCTGTCTGCTTGTCTAAAAAGGACAAAGCTCCAACTTTTTCTAATGTGAATTGTCATATCGTCCCCCGGCTCTCCTGCTGCTGCTCGTATTCACACAAAGTAGACAAATGAATCCCAGAGTTCCACCCCACCTTGTTCAGTTTCCATTTTATTATCTGTAGTCTCGTTGGCTCTCATTTTACTCCCATTGATCTTTAACCCAACAGCATCAGCGGCACCTTCTGGTGTTCTTATTGTACAGTGAACTCACAAAGTATCGGACCCCTTCACTTCTGTACACTTTATTAAAAATGAGAAACTTGAACATCTCATTGATGTTAATATTCAGATCCTCAAATTGTGCTCCGGTGCCTCCTGTTTGCTTGACTTCTCCTGGAGATGTTTCTAGAACTTGACTGGAGTCCACGTGTGACAAAGTCAGTTAGGCGTTATTTAGAAAGGTGCATACATGTGTATGTTGAGGACCCACAATTCACACTGAACGTCAAAACAGAAACCTAGAAATGAGGCCCAAGGAACTCTCTGTAGACCTCCATGATCAAACTATGGTGAGGCAGAGACCCGGCTAAGGCTAGGAAACCACTTCTAAAGCTTTGGGTGTCCCCAGGAGTGCACTGACCTTAATAATTGTGAAATGGAAGAGGCTTGGTATCCCCTAGAGTTGGCCATCCATACTGAGTAACTGTGAATGGAGGGTCTTGGTCAGGGAGGACTTGTAACAGATCTTCAGAAGAACCTCTCAGAAAGACAACCACCCCAGCAGCACTCCATCAATCAGACATGTGTGGTAGAGTGCCAAGACTCTCAAGTAAAAGGTATGTGGCAGTTTAAAGGACTCAGGCGAGGAGGAACAAGAGTCTCTGTTCTGATGAACCCATAGCTGTCCCACAATTCTCACTTCATGTCAGGACAAAGACCTAGAAATGAGATCCAAGGAACTCTTCTGTAGACCTCCGTGATCAAATTGTGGTTAATCACAGATCAAGGTAAAGGGTACAAAACCATTTCTAAAGGTTCCCAGTATTCTCACTAGCCTCAATAATTATGAAATGGAAGGGGTTTGGTATCCCCTAGAGTTGGCCATCCAGCCATACCAAGTAACTCCGAAAGGAGGGTCTTGGTCAGGGAGTTGTCCAAGAACCTTGTGGTCACTTGTAGCAGATCTTCAGAAGAACCTCTCAGAAAGATAACCACCTCAGCAGCATGTATGGGAGAAGGCCTAGACGTTTGAGTAAAACAAGAGTGGCAGTTTAAAGAACTCTGGCCTAATGAGCCCATAGCTGTCCCACAATTCACACTGAACGTCAGAACATCCATCCATCCATCCATTGTCTAACCCGCTGAATCCGAACACAGGGTCACGGGGGTCTGCTGGAGCCAATCCCAGCCAACACAGGGCACAAGGCAGGAACCAATCCTGGGTAGGGTGCCAACCCACCGCAGGACACACACACAAACACACCCACACACCAAGCACACACTAGGGCCAATTTAGAATCGCCAATCCACCTAACCAGCATGTCTTTGGACTGTGGGAGGAAACCGGAGCGCCCGGAGGAAACCCAAGCAGTAACGTCAGAACAGAAACATAGAAATGGAGTCCAAGGAACTCTCTGTAGACCTCTGTGATCAAATTGTGGTGAGCCACAGATCAGGACAAGGCTACAAAACCATTTATAAAGCTTTGAGTGTTCCCAGGAGCACAGTGGCCTTATTAACTGTGAAATGGAAGAAGTTTGAGACCACCAAATGTCCTCCTAGATTTGGTCATTTGGCCAAACTAAGTAACTGGGCAAATGGGGAGGTGACTAAACACCCAATGGTCACGCTAGCAGAGCTTCATAAGGATGACCACCTCAGTAGGTAGTGGTAGAGTGGCCTGTAAAAGGCGTATGACAGTTTAGAGGACTCGGAGTGCACACGGATGAAGATTCTCTGGTCTGATGAGACAAAATGTGAACTCTTTGGGCAGAACTCCAAGAAGTGTGCCGAAAATGAAGGGAATCTCAATGCTTTCTCAATCCGCTGTATACTCCATATTATGGAAACATGGGGAGCAGGATAGGTTTAGGGTCAACTGATGCCCCCTCAGCCCTTCTTAAGGCTCAATTAAGTGCTGGCAGTAAACTTAAGCTGACCTCGTTTATGTGACTCATCGGTAAAAGTGCTAATAAAATAAAGAGCCTAAAGACCGTCACGGAGACCAGATGATGAGACCCTGCCAGCTGTGTTTACACTCAATGGAAGTAAAACACTTAACACCCCAAGGGGGAAACAAACATTATATCACTCGGGGTGTCCCCCTTCCCTTGGTGCCCTCAGCTTTGAACATCTGATAATTCAGAAAAAGAGGCTGTAACCCTAAGCTGCCATTTGCTGTGACCACAGACGTGACATCAGGTGGAGCGTCATTATTGCTTAATGGTTAATCCAGGGCTGATCAGGACAGAAGACACATGTCACCTGCAAACTCCAAACCATTCCAGTCCAATTCTAAAGCCCCACTTGATTGCTCTTCTCGTCGCAGCAGGAGTCGAGCTGGCCAGAGGGTACGTCCAACAGTGACTGCTGCAGACAGCTTTACTGCAATAAGGACCAATATGCAAACCATATTCTGCACCCACCAACTCCGACACACACCCACAGGGGGCTGGAGACCATCCTTGCAGCAGCAGGCACACGGCAGGAACCAACCCTGGGAAGGACGCTAGACCATCGGAGAGCTCATTCACACTAATGTGACACTATAAGTGGTCACATGAGGCACAATTAGAGTTCACATCTTTAAACTTTGGTAAACATATGACCAAGCCAGGACCACTCATAGTGCAAGAGCAAACAAACCACCCAGTGAAGCGCCTTGGGAAACATGTAATGTGAAATGAACAATTCCTTCTATTTAAAACAGGACCACTCCCTGACAGACCCAGGTCCACACCGACCCCGTCTCAATAGATCTTACAGGGTGACGTCCTTGCCCGGTGTCATTTGAGCAGCCTGCTACTCCGACATGTCTCCCATCTTTCAGCATCGTTCTTCTGCTGCTCGGCGCTCTGCTGTTAGCACTCTGCCAGCTGCCTTTGGCGCTGCCACTAAATCAGGGGGATCTCTCTCTCGAGTGGACTATCTGAACATGATAGCTGGCGCTCAAGGAATGCGAACAAAAGGTCGGGGGCTTCCCAAAAACAGAGAAACCCGACCACTAAACACGTCTGTCTGTCAACCTCTCAGACCCTCCACCTGTTGTCACGTCTGTGGTCACACCAAACAACAGCTTAGGGTTTCAGCATCTTTTTCTGAATTATCAGATGTTCAAAGTCAAGTCCAACTGAGATGTTTGTTGCTTGTGATTTGAATTAAAGATTTACATGAGAAGGACAAGTGGGGAAGTCCTCAGGTCACAGCTCTGGACTAAAAGGTGCCAACCCGGGGAACACCCGAGTGAAGCCGCATCTCAGTTCGGTGAGTAGCAGTGTGGCATAGTGGCTAAGGCTTTGGACTTCAACTTGTGAAGTTGTGAGTTCAAATCCCGAGCAAGTCACCTGACCTGCCTGTGTTCTAATTGGGAAAACCAAAAGAAATGTAACCAATCGTATCTCAGCTGTTGTCTTGGATACAGGCATCCGTCCACCACATAAGTAAATGCAGGTGAGTGGGACACAGACCAGCCCTGCACGAGAATAAGCGAGCTTGTCGAAGTGAAGGAATTAAGAAAAACACGAGTCAAGTAAACGGCCCAGGGAAGCGCTTTATAAATACACAAATTACAAGGAAAGCCAAAAATGCTAAGCCGTCTGTCTGCTGTTAAATAAAGTTACTGATGCTATGTCACACGTACAGTCACAAGGTAGACAGTTTATTTTTACTGGTCGACTTACAGTAAATAAGTATTAATGAGAATCATTTAAAGTAGAAACAAATAGAAACCTGAAGATCCCGTTTATGTTGGTATGACTGAATTTCTAAAATGTTTTTAAAATGACTGTATATTTAACAATAATAAAAATAACATTAGGTCTGCTCGTGACAAAGTTAGGCCCACCTTTTTACTAATTCCTAGCACTGCCACCATTCCATGCTACGCTATTGTTTTATCCATTTAATTTTTTTTAAGTATTTTTGTCAGCTTTTCTGAGGGGACACACAAGTAAGAATGTCACTGTACTGAATACGCATCACAATATAGTTGATTTGACTTGAGATCTGAAATGTCATCCAAGACCTCAGCCTATCCTTCTTACAGAAGTCAAAGAAATACTCCACTCAAAAATTATTTTTTATATATTACTTGCCCCAAGTAGTTCATAGTAATGGCAGAGAAAAAAAATGTAAATCTCATGTTTTCATGCAGAACAGCGTTAAATCAAACAGGACCCAACGGTGACCAACACTGGACAACAGCAAACAATATAAAACGCCCATGAAAAACTCTCACATTACTCACGTCACATAATTCACACGTCAAGTCATCCAGTCGTATGTTCAGAACATGCTAAAGTATTGTTAAATAAATTGCACCAGGAAGTGAAAGTGGTCCTCACACAGGAAGGAAGCCCCTTCACATGAGGTCAAGCTTCTGAGTGAAGACAGGACTCTTGACCAATGAATACAGGGCTGAGATGAACTGCAGTCAGTCAAGGCCGGAGTGCTCACGGACGGCTGCTTCCAACACTTTATTTTACAAACAGATCTTCTCCTAAGGTCCCAGAACTGAGGCACAGTGTAGTCAAGTGCTGTGGGGGTCTGAGCAGCACGCATCTGCAGGAAGCTCTTTGGGTGCCTGACTGACTTCCACCTGCACTCGTTCTGATCTTTTATTTTCTGCCTTCACTAATCCTCTGGTGCTTTGAAATGATCCTATTCCATTCTGCATGAAAATCCGTTTAGTTTTTAAGCCCTGCAGTGACTCCTTCCATTTGAAAGCATAAACTTGGGGAATGCAGACATGAAGCAAATTGTGTCTGTTGATATATATGGCGATGGAAAAAAAAAATGCAATACTTTGTGCTGCATAATAAACACATGAGAATAACAGTGAGAAACAAATGGCATAACAGAACCACACCAACTATGAACATCAAGCAACAGTCGTCTGGTGTGACCACCTCTGGCCAATAAGCCTTTGTGGATGTTAAGCAGGAGGACCTGACAAAGCTGCTAACCATTGGCCGGCGGAGGATCACGTCTACAGATGATGCAATCCATCGCACCACCAGAGTCAGGAGAGAATGGAGGACAAGGCAGTACATCTGCACACTGACATTCATTTATCAGGCAGCTATAAGTGGACTGGGATGCTCCTGCTGCAGTGTCAGGCCAGCGACATGGGGCCCGTCTCTCATACAGGTAACCGTGTGTGCCATTCAGCATGTGGACCAGGCTGATGTATTGGAGATTGGCCTCCTCTTTTCAGACCTTCCTTAAATTCTCGCCCTTCTCTTTCAGTCTACCTGTTTGTGTGTTTAAGCTGTCATCCATCACCTGTCCCGTGTTCCTCATATTTGTCCCCGTTTGTGATTTATCTGCTCTTCTCCAGCTCCGACTATCTGCCTCTTCAATGTTCTTATATCACAGCACTAACAGGTCACAGCTCCTCTGCATTTTGAAGGCCATGTTCAAAGCAAACAAAACCGAGGACTCAGTGAAGGTCCTGCTGATGCTTCCTGGTCCAGCACCTCTGCTCCCCAGCTTCACTCCATGTTATCTGTGTAATACCAGCTAAACCCCCCCCATCATTCAGAACACACTGCCCAGTACCTAGAATGCCTGTCTGTCTGTCTGAACAGTCTGGTCAGGGAGAGGTTCTCAATTGGGGGTCACAAAGTCAGATCCTGGCTGGGGGTTTCCATTCCAGCCACTTTAATTATTACCTAATTACTTCTGCTAATGGAGCCTACTCTGTGGCCTTGATTTTTTATTGACTCAATTTTTTAGATTTTGAAGCCTATTTACTTTTTTCTTTAACTATGTGCCAGTTGATTATAAATAGTGAGCTGCTCCAATAAATAATCTCAACTGTCTGATGTGTCTAAGTGCATTTCCAGTCTTGTGTGAGGGTCTCGCACACATTAACCCCCCTTATCATTTTAATAACTAGACACCATCTTTTGCTGTGAATGAAGTGTGCTGCTCGACTCGACAATGTAAAGTCTGCTCCATCAGCAGCTCGGACTGCTTTACTAATTAAAAAAATAGCTGCAGCCCCCCAGGAACCAACCGCGAGCCCCCTGCTCTGGATCAATCAGTAATAAAGCTCTCACAGGGTTAACACCCGGCTCCCATTCCATCCCAAGGCCGGCTGGTAGCTTGTTCCCGGTTATTTGGATCCCATAAATCGGCCGCTGGAGCAGGACACTTTGAACAGAAGGGCACGTTAGCACATCAGCCCTGCAACAGTCCATCCATCTTTGCTCCATTCCTTTCATCACTTCTAGGGGGAACTCTGGCCAGACCTCAAAATGGATTATCTCAAGGCCTTTGGGAGATTTGCGCCATCCTTGTAACACTGGACTCGCTCAGGAATACCCTTACATGGAAGTGCCCCCCCCCCACCACATTAGCCCACTCTGTGTATTGTGAGGCATTTCACTTTAAAATTCAATCTGTACCCCTCAGATCTCATAACCCAGTGCCCAAAAGGCAAAACAGCAAGTTTCTCAGAAGCCACGCCAAACATTACAGAGCAAAAGCTGCAGGTTCAAAAGCAAAGCATCACAAAAAAAGCACAAGCCATGCTGGGGGTCCGGCAGGCCAGCTCACCCACTGAGGCAGTCATTTACTCACCACAATTTTTGAAATGTCAAATGGTGGCTCCTTGGGCTTTTCTGGTTCAGGCACTGGCGTGGGTGGAGTTGGAACCGGGGGTGGCACCTTTGGTGTTGCAGCTGCCTTGGCCGATGCAGGTGCTGCTTTGGTGGGCACACCAGCAGGCTTTTTCACAAACAGGTCCTTTTTGGGGGCCATCTCTCTGTCTCTCTCTCCTTCGTGTTCCCCTTCTCAAAAAACAGAGCTGCTCACTAACTGTGGCACTCGTGCTGCCTCTGCCGCTGTGCAGACTCCCCCAGGGTCTACAGAAAGTGGGTTGACTATTAATAAGCAGCTCTCTATTGACGTCACACGTGTTTTAGTGTGGCGGGCCTTTAGTAGGGAAGCTGATCAAAGCCTTGTAAAGCCAAACCTATTTATGCCTCTCGACAAAAAGATTGGCTTTCAAAACTGACAACAGGCATTGAGGACAATGTGGCACGTCTGGCCATTTGTCACTGCTGAGGACAGCATTCTGCACAGGCGTCCACACCAGCGACCCTTGCTGTCCTGTGATACCAGCTCCCAGATGACCCCCCAATATCCTGAAGATATGTGCCCTACCAGAGACAAGTTCAAGGTTTGGACCGCTGAGGACGATTTGAAACTGACAAGATAAAACAGGACTCATTAAATGCTTTCCGGTAACGTTAAGAGAAACTGCAGAATTGTGGCCTTTAAGTGGGCACTGTAGACTTGTAAGATGTCGATGCTGTGTCTGCAAGTAAATTCAGCTACATAAGTTGTTGGTAAAGGCATCTTTGGAGGCAAAGGGACAGAATTTGGTGGGCAAAGGAGAATCCACCCACCCTAATGACGAAGTCACTGGACTTTATAGTTCAAGTCCTCCCCCAACTGAATCAGTGTTATTATGAGCAAGTGGCATCACATTATGGAAATATGGAGACAGCCAGTCTGTGTGGTTCAAGTGAAGTGCCCTGGGATGGTGTTCATAACAATACAATGAGATAAATTGTTTCTTTAAAAGTGCAGGATATGTCTCGGTGCCCAGGGAAATCCGACAAAACAAATTCCACAGAGACACAGAACCTGCCAGCTGATGGCAACCAGCAGTGCCCATAGAGCCGGGAGCACCAATGTGCTAAACCCACAGATTACCAGAGGCGTCCATAGTCTATGGCTTCATGACCTTGCAAAGCCTTCGGTGACATTCAGAGTGATGGCCATGGACCACAATGAACCTTGTAGACCGGAGTATAAATAAATGTTTAGGGATACGTTTGGTATTTGTCAAGTTATTTTTTCGAAGTTATTAAATACTAGCTGTGTAAGCCTGAGCAGTAAAAAAAACCTGGGGTCCTGGAAACTATTGAAATTGTCAGAAAAAAAAAAATTGAAATGCAGAGATGTCAGGTAATTAAAAGGAACTACTCTGGGCATCTCCCTCCTAGGAGGTTCCGTTGTTCGGACGTGCTCACAGAGTTTTGTGTATTAGCAGCTAAGCAACTGTGTCTTTCTTCAGAGGTTTCGTTTTGCTGATGTGCTCAGAGGTTTTACTTTGGCAACAGAGTCGCCTTCTTCTTCCGACTTAATTTGGGGCCCCCTTGCGGGCTCTCTGAGCTTCATGCTGTAGTAGCTTCGCACTTCCAGGCCGCACAGAGACAGACAGACACACTTCCACACGTAGACGTTTAGTTTTCTGTATCCTCAGAGATGGAGCCTTTACCCCGACTCCACCTCTCATTTCCGGGCCAGACAGACAGACAGACAGACAGACACGTAGATGTTTATATGTAAGATTGCTCTGTATGTTGAGATTGCATGCAAATTGTGAAATTGGAGTGTCCATTGTGATTTTGGTTCTTCTCAATCATGGGGTGGTTTTCTGCAGGTTTTTGAATGCTGCAACCGCCACTGCTGCTTGATAGCGATTTGATTGCCTTTTCTCATGCTTTTTATAAATAAGCTGTCATTTTGAACCACTCTCGCTAATTTGAAATCGCCAGTTCACCAAACCTGCATGTATTTAGGGATGTAGGAGAAAACCCCACATGAATTTGGAGAATGAGAAAAGTACAAAACATTAGGGCATGAGACCCACACCCAGGACACTACTATGCCACCCTACATGAGATCTGTACCCAGCATTCACTTTGCTAATGAATCACAGTTTCACTGCTAGCATTATTATGGTGCTCTCTGTCACCCCAGCAGCAGTGCACCAACTCGCCTGACAAATGGCGGGAACTGCAGTGGCCTTCAGAAATGGGCGACCACAAACTCTCTGCCTTATCCTCTGAAGCTGCACCACAGTGGTCCTTAGGGGCTTTCTGTCAGTCTTTATCTGGTTTGTTCACATCAGACCTAAGAGCTACAAGCCACAGCATAAAGGGCATCACAAGTCGATGAGGACTCTAAACCCCCGAGTTCGTTTTGTTTTCACAGCCTGGCTACACAAAGCATTTCAACAGAAATTCAGTGTCACCATAAACAGCTTCAACCATCTGCATACTTGTGCTCTTTTTTACTTCTTCATGATAAAGTCCACCATTGATGTTCCACGTGAGAGGACAAATGAACAGGAGGGCATTGTGACCTCAGGAATCAGTCAGCAAATGCGTCACTTACCAGTTTTAATTTCTTGTCATAAACATACATCAGAAAAGCTTTGCCAAAGTGGGCATATTTGGTACGATTTAAGGTTTCTTTTGCATTCGAACCAGTCTCCCATAGGCACTTTTTTTTTTTTTTCATTTCTAAAAAATGCTTCACTTAGGAAGACATTTTCCCAATGTACTCTGATTGTTAAGAAATAACTCTGACTTCAAAAACACCAGAATTATCATTTAAGTCTAAGGTTGTAGAGTTTGAAAAAAAAACGACTCTCTAGTCAGTAAATGAGGGGTCTGCAGGTTTAGTTTTAAGCAGACTATGGTGAGGAAGGCCAGAGACGGAGTAGGCAGTGTGTTATGCTTCAGTTTATATGTTCCTGTTTTGTGTAGAAGATCTAAAGTCAATACCCCAGGTCAAGATAAGTATTGGAGAAAAACAAGGCTAAAAGTTATTTCCATGCTGAAAAGGAAAGAGGTTAAAGAAACAACAGCTCAGCTGTACAGCACACGTGCACACAACACACACACACACAACACAAATGCATAATGGTCACAATGTTAAGCACAGACAACATGTCTACCATAAATGTTACACTGTAGAACAGTTGTCATCATTCAGTCAGTGGCGTCTAGACACTAATAGCAGATGTGGCTCCTTCACTGTGCATGTCCGATCACTTGTATCAATTTTTTTTTTTTTTAAAAAAAACAAGGAAGGTATGGTGGCACAGGAGCAGCAGTGCTGTCTCCCAACTCCAAGAACCTGGTCTGATGCCCAATTGGAGTGCTTCTCGTGTAAAGTTCTTAAAAGGGGCAGGTGACCTCCAGCCAAACAGACGGACTGACGACTAAGCTGCCCTGTGGTGAGTGACTGTTGCTGTGCAATGGACTGACATTTCATTAACAACAAGCCACTGTACTACTTGTACTATTATGGAAAACATGGGTTTTGAATGTTTGGGACTGATGGATGAAGGAAGAAGTTTAAGTGGCTAATTACCATAAAGTACCTCTAAACTAAAATATATTGCTGTGCTCTGCCTAGTTTAGACTTTCCTAATAAACAAAAATGTCAGTGAACGGTGACAAGATTAGACTAATAGAGGACATCACTGGACTTGAGAGTAGAGGATTCTGGGAACAGTGGCACCCAGGAGATAGACCAGTCAGTGCCTTAAGTAGGCCTCTGTGAGCTAATAAGAGCAGACCATCAGATGTCAATGAGCTGAAAAACAATAAATAACATTACAAAAATACACAGCATGCCAGTCAAATGCCCCAAGCTTTTCAAAGTTATGTTTTATTGTAGAGGCATGTCTCCCTATACTTTTATAACACGATATATCAATATTTAAAGTAAATTTGTTTTTCTAAATCTTCTCGCTAGAAATTAAGTAATTATCAAGCTGAAACAGAAAATCCGGTCTACTATGTCTGGTATCAAAGCTTAGAACTGAACATTTCCGATGAAATGACAAAAGTCTAACAAAAACATAATCCTTCAGTGCCAGTTTATGTCAAGAGGACATAATGAAGGCTGAGCAAAGTGGCAGTCTAGAGAGAGACAGACAGACAAAGAAAGAATCAACTGAAGGACATAAAGGAGGAAGTGAGCTCCGTTGTTGGTCCAAATTTTAAAAGAAAACAACTCTCGAGTATCTGATTAGATAAATCTTAGGCATGCAAGAAATGACATCAATATTCACACTCTCTCTACATGATATAATAATATGATACACATACAGTATGCACACACACTGTTTTAGAACATCTTTTACCAGAAACAGCACAGCAACATTGATGCAGCAATGCTAACCAGTAGGCCTTCATGTCCCTGCCTATTCAAGTACAGAGATTATATTGAATTTGGAGTTTTCTTGTTTGCTTCTCATCATTTGCACATCATTATATCAAATCAAATACATTTACAGATTACAGAAGTTGACATATACTCAAGACCCTCCTCCTAAATTATATTCAAAATAAACAATAATAAAAAACAAACATTACCAGCTATGTCTGGAGACTGCTCAAACTCACATCAGCAATTGTATTTGAAGTACATTTTTAAATGAAAGTAACATCCACAATTGTGTACAGTACTTATATGATAAGATTTTGAATGTGATCATTGATTTGGTTGCTCAGTAGGTGCCTGTGGTCACTATGATGGCTGACATAAATTCACAATATACTTGACTAGTCTACAGTGTCCTTGCATTGGTAGGCCTATTGGTTGTGGCAGTGTGTCCACTGCTGCTTCATGATGCCGTTACGTGGTGTTCATTCAATCCCAAAAGCTTTGAGCTCGCTTCTCACTCTCTTGAGGTATTCTGGATCAGGGTATCCATAGCTGTATAGAAATTAAAAAGAACACGTTATCCCCTGGGCCTAAAACTCTCCCAGTACTACTAAACATATGCTACTGATATTCATTTTTTTCCCCACAGTGTTTATAATTGTTTTTATTAAAAATACTCATCAAAAAGACTCTACAGTATAGGATAGAGCATGGGCGCTAGAAGCCACACCAGGAGGTATGAATGTCTGTATCACTGTACTGATGGGTGTCTTCTCCAGAACTGGTTCCTGCACTGCTGATGAAAGAATGTTGTCAGAGGTCAGGGTGTTTATTTCCCTTACGTGATTTGTCACTTGCACATTCATTTGCAGATTCACTGTTGCTGTATGGTCTTGACTACAGATAAGAATACTGCTTTTTGTCTTAGGAGATTAACTAAATTGGTATTAACCACTTAGGACTATGCAAGTAGCCTTTATTATATTGTGATCTTCCAGTCCCAACCTGGGTAAGGCTAGATGGAGCTGTTGATGACATACAGCAGGGGTGTTTATTGAGGGCCACAAATTACACTTTATAATCACAAATATGGCAACACACAACTACCACCAAAACAAGACACACAGGTGCCTCAGTGCACATCACACATATTCCTCCTGGAATATTTCTTGAAAACGGTCTCTATGTCAGCTTGTCTTTCTTGGTTAGGAAAGCCCCCAAAAGAGCCAAGGGACCAAAATCAGCTTTGATTGAAGTACAAGGCATCAGTGTATAAAGTCAAGTGGGAGTGGCAGTCAGGACAAATGACAGCAAAGCAAACTATATATGTTTACACATGCATTAATGTTTATCACAATCAGATGGCATTTGATAACATTAAAAAAATTGTAAACATGTTATTTATTACAAAGACCATTCACAGCTGGTCAAAAACAAATCACGTTTAACATGATTAGAAAAGCAGCATTTTCCATCTACATTGTGTGTTAGGTGGTGGCAGTCAGATGGCCAGCCCTTGAGACTTGTGCAGCTTTAAAAAGTGAGCACTGCAGCAGCTGTGGTGTGTGTGATGTTGGTTTACTGTCTCCTTCATGAGACTATCATGTCTTATGGCATATCAGACTAAAATGCTTAAGTTATTTATGCCAGGGTGGCATGTCACCTTCTTTTCATTTTTTTCTTGTTAGGTCATTACAGGCAGTCTGTTTCCATCCTAACTACAGATTATTAGCAGCACGACGCGAGCAGACACATTTTAATGAGAGGTGTAATGTAAATGATATACAGATAAAGTAAAAGGCGCACATTAAAGGGGGTCTAAGAAAAGTAACAATAATTGCAGGCCATTTTGAATATTATTGAAGTGGGCTGCTTTACAAAGGTTCAAAGGGTCTGACCAAAAAACTACAATGAAGCTTGAAAATTATTTAGAGACCATAATACATCTGTAGTATTCTAAGACGTAAACACTGCAGTTAGATTAAAGTCCTTTTCTTTCCTGTTTGGGTCTTTCTTGAATTCAGACTCCACATTCCTTTCATTTTGTCTCATTTCGCGATTGTGCTAAGATGAGATAGAGGTCTGTGTCATTGCAAGTTTTTTAATTTTGTAAACAGCAAACGCTAAACCTTTTTTTTTGTGCTTAGTGACTATGTGAAATTACCCCCCACTCAAGTAGCTGCCACTTTAGCTTATGCTCAGAGGGCAAATAAGCATTATATAAGGGTTATAATCTGCTCCGTATTGTTACTTTACTGGAAAAGCTACATTTGTCATCTACTCAGATCTTCAAGTAATTCTTGGTTCATGAAATAACTGCATAAAAAAACACTACTTTAAAACTAAAAGCGGGACATGCCCCTATGTGCCTTTGTGGAACCTTTTCTATTCCGTTTCTCTTCTTAGTGTCCTGCTGTGGTGCTTGAGAAAGCTGGTACTCCTGTCCATTACATGATACACCAGAATGACAGAGACTATCAACAATCACTGCCATGGCACCAGATCATAATACAGTTTGTACAGTTGTGTACTTCAACATGCAGAACAAGAGACTGCAGAATTCCCCAACATAGACGGTGGACAGTTGGATTGCCTCAGGAGATTTGTTTCAGAAGATTGTGGACACATAAATTCATTTTTTAAGAATGCTGTTAACTGGCTATATCTTTACTAACTTAAACTTGTGTCTGCATGACTTTTTTGCATTTTACCCAACACTTTTAACTTATACATTATTGTTTCTTTATGTTTGCAAATGCCATTTTACTGCTGCTATATTGTATTTGACATGATTTAAGGCCCCGAGCCTGTATTATCAGAAAAATGGCACTATATACCAGAATACACAATTGATTTTAATTGAATTCATAAAAGTAGGTCTTACCAGCTTTGTCCTCCATTCATACTGGTCTTGTGATGAATATCATTCCAGGTGACCATATTTTCTGTCCCTGTTGTTCGAGAAGTTCCAACGGTAAAAATAAGCTTTTGATCAAATGCCCTCTTGAGAAGTGCAAGCACTTCTCTGCCCTCTTTGTTGTCGGGCAGATAAGCTTTCCTGTAAGCACCTAAAAAGGGTTTGCCAGGATTTGGGTGCTTCTCCTAGAAATAAAATACCTCCTTAGAAACAGGATTACTAAACTAAAAGGAAAAATCAAATAATTAGAATAAACATAATTTGGCTGAAAACATAAATGTTCAAAAATCTTACCGTCTGTATTCCATGAGGAATGTCATAATTGATTTGTATTGTACCACATCTGAACCCAGGTAGAGATGTATGTATTGTATGAGATGTCATGATTCCATCAGGCTGGTCCCCCGTTATTTTTCCATGCACAGCTTTACAGATGGGACATACTGGATTACCTTGCTTTGCTCTTTTCCAGCAATCTCCACAGAACTCATGTTTACATGATAGTGTAACTTTTTTTGTAAAGTTATCAAGGCATATGGAGCACAGTTCTTCATCATCACTTTTCTCCTTGCATGCTTGACCTGATGCAGAACTAACTGGGGAAAGCTTAATATCTTGAAATATCTTCCTCCCTATTTTCTTCTCAATCTCCTTCACAGTCCAGTACAAGTGCTTTATAAAACCTACAAGTATCCATTGGTCTTTCTCCTGATAGTCATTAACATAGGGATGACTGGAACGGATTTCTTGAAACATCAACTTTGCTTCCTCCATGTCCTTTTTGTTCTTTATAGATCTCTGCATCAGGCTGCCAGCCACTTTCTGATAAAGATCTAACAGTGCTTGGCAGGCGTGACTTTGGAGGTTCAACCTGGCATCGCATGACGCTATGGCAATCTTCACTGAACTGCTTGATCCACTGTTAGTTTGCTCATCAACATTCACTCCGAACTTGGTTTTTAATGACTGCAGCTGTTTGCCAAACAAACACTTTAGAAAATCCCAGTGTATTTTACACATCTCTATGTCTTTTGATAGTTCTGAATCTTCACAGAAAAATTCAATTTTCTTATAGTTTTGTTGTCTTGCTGGCCCCACTACTGTAAGACCATGTATAAACTGATCAAGGTCTGATTCTGGGCCTATGAGCCGATAGCCCTCTGCTAACTCCATAAGTTCAAACATTGAGTTATTTGGCATTGCATTGAAACGCTCCATGATATGATCAGAGTATGGTATAGTTCTACTGCCTAGAACATTAATAACGGACTGACACAGGTCACAGAAGCGTTCCTTTGCGCTCACAAAGTTCTCATGCTTTTCTGTTGGTACTTTTGGTCTGAAGGATATGGACACCTGTGCATCTATCTCGACTCCTGTGTCATGCTCTATAGCTCTGATCTTCTCTTTGAAGGCCTTGCAGATATAGTTATAATGGAAAACTGACAGTGTGACATTGTCCTTGTCCACAGGCATTCCTGATGTTCCTTCTGCACTTTCATTTGCTTCCTGCCTTTGTCCCACAGCACTTGTTTCAGTATGAATGCTTTGGTCAATTGCTGTACTTTTATTTTCATTAACAGAATGCCCAGGAGTAGAACTGACACCAGGAAGTTGATTTCTTTCATTCATAAACATAGACTGCTCCAAAGCAAGAGAATGTTGGGTTGGTGGGACAAAGACTGTAACATTTTCTCCCTGCCCATCCTGAAAAACAGTAGGCAGGTTTTGTAAATTAATGGAAATAATTTTTTCATTGACTGTTGCAATATCAAGTTTGAAACCAGGCAGTTGGAAGATGCTACAAAATTATAACCATCATGAAAATTACATGGATAACCTCCACTGTGAAAAAACAAATGCAAATACCACACAGAATTTTAACTAAGTTGTAGTATAAATAAAACAACTATAAAATTACAGGTGCACAGATGAAAGTCACTTATAAGAATCCAACCCATTTCAAACACGCTGAATCCAAACACAGACGGGGGTCTGCTGGTGCCAATCCCTGCCAACACAGGACGCAAGGCAGGAAGCAATCCCAGGCAGAGCGCCAACCCACCGCAGGACACACACACACACACACCCCAAGCACACTCTAGGGCCAATTTAGAATCGTCAAACCACCTAAACTGCAGGTCTTTGGACTGTGGGAGGAAACTCATGCAGACACGGGGAGAACATGCAAACTCCACGCAGGGAGGACCCGGGAAGCGAACCCGAACCCCAGCCGCGCTACCACTGCGCCACCCCTTATAAGAATCATCTTATTTTATATGCTGTCAATGCATTTTACAGTATAAATGTGGTACTGGAATGGTGGCACGGCAGTAAATTGTTAACAGGAACAGAACAGTCAAACGTTGGACCAGGAAACTTCAGCTACACGTAGAACTGCTTGCCGATTAGGGTGGTGGGATACACTTCTGAAATAAACAACATGCCCTCTTACAGGAGTGGAGTGGTGGCTCCGAGGCTAGGGATCTGCACTGGCAATTAGAAGGTTGCCGGTTCGAAACCTGCTAATGCCAGAAGTGATCAGCGAGGGAGAGCGTAAACTTGACGGAGAGAATAAAACTGAAAAAAAGCTAAGCTTTTAGAAATACCATACATTTACAGCTGATCAGACGCTGTTCATTTTCAAATAATATTGCATTCGTGCGATGATGTTTTCTGATTGGTACTATTCAGGTCATGAAATGAAATCTTCACAATGTCACATATATTTGTCTATCATCATGAAAGTGATACCAAGTATAAACCTAAGGATTCTAAATGTGCAGAGAGCTGGAATATCATAAATTTAATGTGCTTTGTGTGGCAATTGCTGCCTGGCACTGTTGTCAGCACAGGAGGAAGGCCCAGAAGCACGTAGTGATTAACAAATGGGTCAATTTTAAGATGACGTTTTGGTGAAGCTATTTTGTTTCGTGACAAAATAAAACTACAAGATTAAAGTTGAAGTTTCCACTTTAATCACGAAATAGACTTTTTTTTCTTCACCATGTCCCCAATTTTTTTTTCTCTGTGGCTCAAATACACTTCCGTACAATATGATGCTGTTGTGAAGATGCAAAAAAAGATGATGATATGTGAAAATTTTAAAATATATTGCATCATTACACTTGCATTGCCTATATGAGAAATAAATAAAGAAAACCACCACAAATACATTTGTATCTCGCATCGAAACTATTCATCAAACGACGCACATTGATCCTATAGGATCTGCAAAGCGGCTTGCTGTCACATGTTGATAGTAAACAGAGACTCTGACTTCACGCTCCAACTTGAACACACTGTAAGCCCCCACCCAACCACTGATTTTTTGATGGTACAGCAACTCGCATAGGCGTCACATTCATTTTTGAGGACGTGCTCAGGAGACGTGTCAAATGAACGCTGAGAATGTGTGGCAGCCATGATGCATGCGCATACGCGTTCGAAGCATGAAGTATAAACTGGACCTTACTCTGCACGGATTCCTTTTTGCCCCTTAGTTACACCCATTTCACTGACTCCTAATCGTTCTCTCCTACTTATATTTCTCCTTTTCTTTTTCAGGGGCTAGAAGATAAGATAGAAGAAGATAGGACCAAACTGGTCACTAATTAAGAAAAGGGTTAGAATGAAAACTTGCAGCCACTGGGACCCTCCAGGACCGAAGTTGGAGACCTCAGAATTATAGTGTGCAGGTGCTAACTTGGCCTTTAGGTTGCCATGGATCATCATCTGGAGATCTGGAAACCCTCTGCCTGTAACAGCAAGCAACTTTGTCAAGATCATCTGACAACTTTGGATTCAGAGACTCACTGGTTCTGTATATCTGGGCTGTGAAGCAGTGGTGGCTGCAAGGGATGGTCACACAGGATAATTTTGTAGTTGTATTATTTAATTTTCCTATTATTCATATTTTTGGCAATCTAGGGAGACTTTCAAACGACAAGTATTTTTTCCCTCAGTATATACAGTACACTAAATGCCAAATCGGAAGGTCCCTCAAACATGCTTGGTAAGTAAAGCTGAAAAAAGTGTTGCGTGCATTGGCTAAGCACCTAATGTCTACTTTTGTTGAAATAGCTAGCATCACATTTTGCCAGGTTTATGCTATCTCAGCAGTTGAAACAGTATAGATGTTACAACATTCATATTTTGAGTAAGCATTTGACTGTGGTATTGTGCTTACCAGGCACTATGTTCCTCCACACCACCCTGTGCTTTCTAGCAGGAGCTGGAAAAATCATGGGACAGCAGTACTGCCTCATACACCATTCTATTAAGATTGTTTACTCTCTAACTTTTGTTTTCTTGTCTCAAAGATGTGCATCTTTATACAAGTTTAGGCAGTGCTAAAGATGTCATCATGATTTTAACAGAGGTTCTCAGTGAATATGCACAAAATGTTTTCAAGAGCTACTTCCAGGAGTTATACTGTATGAGAGATGGCAAAAGCATGCTGTCACCAAGGGAACTTCTTTAAAGGGGTTGTATAAAAACAAGGACTACTTCACTTCCTGGGTATCACTGACCTCAGTTGTACAACTTACTGATTCTGTCTCATATGCAATCTAGTACTAAGAATACCTGTCCACCTGGACAGCCCTCCTGCTGCCGAATTCCTCACTCTTCTCATTCAGTATCGCACACCTCCAAGCCCCACCGACTCACAAGGCTGCCAATCTACATGACCTCGTTCTCTCATGCAATTGCACTCCCACAAAAACAACTGTCACTCCTCTACACAAGTCTGACCACTTCTTCATTAATTTTTCTCTGCTGCTTCCCTCTTCTCACTCTTCTCTTCCCCCCACTCCTTCCTTTGTCACCTCCAATCCCTTTCTCCCACCCACTTCTCCTCCATAGTCTCCTCTGTTCTCCCTCCTCTTGACCACTTCTTCTCTCGACACCAACCCTGCCACATACACCCTATGCTTGACTCTGTCCTCCTGTCTTGACAGTGTTTGTCCTGTCTCTTCCAGGCCTGCACATGAAAGACCCTCCTATCCATGTCTTTCCGAAACACTCATCAATCAATGGACCAAGCTCAGGATAACCAAAAGGAAATAGAGGAAGTCAAAGACTCAGGCAAACCTGGCTAAGTATAAATCCCTTCTTGCATCCTTTTCTTCTGCCACCATCAAAGCTAAACTAAGGTTCTATCAGACTAGAATTAACAGCCCACCGACACACTCTCGGCTTTCACTTCCCTTCTTAACTCTCTTCCACCTCTTCCCCCAATCTCCTAGTCTGCTGAGGGCTTTTGCACCTTTTTTCAGGATAGGGTGGCTGTCATCAGCATTCAGTTCTTACCCTCACTGCCACCTATTATGCTTCCTCCCAAGCATCACCCAACATTCTCTGCATTCTCTCCACTACCTTCTAGTGATTTTTCTAATCTCTTCTCCAGTCACCCAATGTCATTGGTCCTGATCCTTCTAAATTTCTCCTCTGCCTTCAACACAAGTCAACCACGACAACCTCCTTGCCACCCTCTGACCATGGCATCACAGGGACTGCTCTCAGATGGTCCGTGTCCTAAATTTCAGGCAGATCCTATAGTGTGTCCTCACGAGTAGAATTGTCAAAGGCACACCAAACATGGACAGGGGTGCCCCAAGGATCAGTGCTGGGTCCTCTACTTTTCTCTCTGTATACCACCTCGCTGGAGTCCATTATTCAATCCTATGGGTTCTTTTATCAGTGCTATGATGATGATACACAGCTGTACACGTCATTCTTTCCTGAGGACAACATGGTATCACCTAGAGTCTCTGCATTTATTACTGATATCTCCACCTGGATGAAGGACTACCATCTACAGCTCAACTGGGTAAAAACCAAGCTTCCTGTGATCCTGGCCAGCCAGTCTGTTCAACTCCCCATCTCTGTACAGCTTGGCTCACGGTCACTAAAAGCTGCCAAGTCAGTATGCAAGCTTGGGATGGTGACTGATGAGCAGCTATCTTTTTCTGACCACATCTATACAGTTTCTCATTCATGCAGGTTTATGCTATACAACATCCGTAAGATGAGATCCTATCTGACGGAATATGAAGCACAAATTCTGGTCCAGTTTAGAATGCAAAAGTCCGTCTTGTATTTAACCAGCCGAGATAGGCACATGACATTCATCTCTTCAGGTCGCTACTTTTGCTCTCTTTAGCAGCATATATTAAGTTCAAATCCCTGATGCTTGCCTACAGAGTAGTCAGTGGGTTAGCGCCTGTGCATATGGAGATACTGGCAAGGTCCTATACTCCTTCTCGCCCACTCAAGTCTGCCAGTGTCTGGTGATGCTGCCTCTGTGTGGTATCAAGTCTCAATCTAGACTCTCTTCCTGTGTAGGGGCCTAGTTGGCAGAATAAGCTGCCCCCTTCCATTCATACTGCTGACTCCCTCAGTGTATTTCAAGAAGCAATTGAAAGCTCACTTGTTCTGTTCTGTTCTGTGAATATCTGTCCAACTGAAAAAAAATTTGCTCTGTGACCTTTCATATTGTTGGTTGAATTGTTGTTGCATTAAGTTTAAGTGCTTTATCCATTGTTAGTCTATGGATTGTACATTTATTAGTTATTACATCTTTTCATTTGTGGCAATTAACTTTTGTTACCTGTCCTACTACACTTGTTGAACAAACAGGCCCTAGCCTAATGTTACTCAATTATATTACCTCTTTAAGTTGCTTTGGATAAAAGCATCTGCCAAGCAAAGAAATGTAAATATAATACTACCCTGCCGTCTCTAACAGTACTGCAGCCTAAAAATCACTGAAACATCCCAGAGCAGAACTTCAAAAATCAGACAAATGGACACATACCCGAGTCTGGACGGGGTAACTGGAACTTGCAGATAGTGGTGGCGTCAATGAAAATCTAATAGCTCCATTCTTATCAGATATATTCCCTTTTTCCAAAAGATGGCTTATGGCTGAAAGAAGAAGCTTCTGTTAGGGTGGCGAATATAAACCAACATATTGCCAAGAGTTATACATATAACAGGCCACTCTTCGAATCACATAAAACAAGGTTGATGAGCTAAATAGTTTAATCTGTCTCACTATATACTGTATATATCTTGTCACGCTTGGGTCACAAAATTGCACAAAAACACAGGAGATTGTAGAGGCAGGAACTTTATTCAAACACTTCAAACAAACATGTCTCTTTCAGAAGTAAAACAAGCTCAGTATGCAGTTAGTTCTCAATTAAAAGAATAGGCAAACACCATAGTGGAGCACCCAACAGGAGCAGAGGATGTCTGGGGGAGGAGAGAGAAACAAAGCAATCAGCCAAAAGGACAGGTACTGTTTAGCCTTTTAAGTATGTGTACCACCACACGAAAAGCATATCACGCGACAGAGCAGCCGCAAGTAAGCCCAGTAAGTAAGGGAGCAATGTGAAGGTAGTCTATCAGCGTTTTTAAGAGGAGCCCCCCTGCTCACAATATACAGTGCATCCGGAAAGTATTCACAGCGCATCACTTTTTCCACATTTTGTTATGTTACAGCCTTATTCCAAAATGGATTAAATTCATTTTTTTCCCTCAGAATTCTACACACAACACCCCATAATGACAACGTGAAAGAAGTTTACTTGAGATTTTTGCAAATTTATTAAAAATAAAAATTAAGAAAGCACATGTACAGAAGTATTCACAGCCTTTGCCATGAAGCTCAAAATTGAGCTCAGGTGCATCCTGTTTCCCCTGATCATCCTTGAGATGTTTCTGCAGCTTAATTGGAGTAATAAAGGATAAAGATGGAAACACTCACAAGCGAGGCGAGTGTGTTGAGCAGATGGAAAGAGTACTTTGAGAGGCTGATGAATGAAGAGAACGAAAGAGACACAAGGTTGGATGATGTGTAAATAGTGAATCAGAAGTGCAACAGATTACCAAGGAGGAAGTAAGGACAGCTATGAAGAGGATGAAGAATGGAAAAGCTGTTGGTCCAGATGACATACCGTACAGAGTAATGAGGATTGTGGAAGAGAGGTGAAAAATAGAGTGCAGGCAGGGTGGAAAAGAGCGTCAGGAATGATTTTTGACAGAGGGATATCAGCAAGAGTGAAAGAAGGTCTACAGGATGGTGGTGAGACCAGCTATGTTATATGGGTTGGAGACAGTGGCACTGACCAGAAAGCAGGAGACAGAGCTGGAGGTGGCAGAGTTAAAGATGTTAAGATTTGCACTGGGTGTGACAAGGATGGATAGGATTAGAAATGAGAGGGTCGGCTCAAGTTGGAAGGTTGGGAGACAAAGTCAGAGAGGCGAGATTGCACTGGTTTGGACATGTGCAGAGTAGAGATGCTAAGTATATTGGGAGGAGGATGTTAAAGGACAGAGCTGCCAGGCAAGAGAAAAAGAGGAAGGCCTAAGAGAATGTTTATGGATGTGGTGAGACAGGACATGCAGATGATGGATGTAACAGAACAAGATGCAGAGGACAGAAAGATATGGAAGATGATCCGCTGTGGCAACCCTTAACGGGAGCAGCCGAAAGATGAAGAAGACGACACATTACTCAAAAAATCAAGGGAACACTTAAAACACACATCAGATCTCGATGAATGAATTATTCAAGTGAAAAGTCTTTACCAAGTAATACTGTGTAATTTGTTGCGAACAAAATGATGTAACGGTCAATGGAAACCAAAATCACCAAACCATTGAGGGCTGGATTTATCATCACACTAAAAATCAAAGCCACAAACTGAAATCACAGGCTGATCCAACTTGAGTGAATTTCATCCCAGCATCTCAATGTGACTCAGTAGTGTGTATGGCCCTCGTTTCTGTATGCAATCCCGACAATGTCTGGGTATCCTCCTAATGAGGCAACGGATGGTGTCCTGGGGATCTCCTCCCAAATCTGGATCAGGACAGCAATGAACTCCTGGACAGTCTGTGTGCTAAGTGGAAGTGTCAGAAGCACTGATACAGAACGTCCCAGAGGTTCTCAAATGGATTCAGGTCTGGAAAACTTGCAGGCCAATCAGTGGCATCAATGCCTTCGTTATCCAGGAATTGCCTACACACAGCGTTAAGTTCTGGCAATGGCTATGAGGATTTCGTCCCGGTACCTAAAAATAGTCAGGGTAGCTTTGCCTAGCACATGGAGGTCTATGCAACCCTCAAAGGTATGCCTTCCCAGACCATCACTGACCCACTGCCAAACTGGATGATGTTGCAGCCTACATAGTGTTTAACCACAACATCTCCAGACTCTTGTACACTGTCACATGTACTCCGTGTGAATCTGCTCTCATCTGTGAAGAAAATGGGGCACCAATGATGGAGCTGCCAATTGTGTATCCTCTGGTGAATGCCAATCAAGCTGCGCACTAGAGGACAACAGCCCCTCATTTCACCCTCATGGTTTTCTGAGAGTTTTCTGTTTCTGACAGGTGGTCAGAAATGTGCACACCAGTAGCCAGTTGGTAATTATTTTGTAGGGTTCTGGCAGTGCTCCTCCTGTTCCCCATCTCACAAAGGAGCAGATACCAGTCCTGATGCTCTTCTACTTCTGGATCAGCTCTCCTTGTGTAACATCCCTTCTCATTGGATCTCCTCCATGCTTTTCAGACTGTGCTAGGAGACACACCAATTCCTCTTGTGACCCCACATATGGATGTGCTATCCTGGAGTAGCTGGACTACCTGTGCAATCTGAATCTGCTGCAGGTACCACTTCATGGTACCAGTAGTGACAAAGACATCAGCAAAACGCAAAAATATTGAAGAATCAGTCAGGAAGGATAAGGAGAGCGCAATTGCCTGTAGTCACCATTCCCTTTTTGGAGGGTTGTCTTGCTCTTTCCTTTCTAGTGCACCTGATTGATATCCCTGAAGCTTAATTGACTTGGTGTTAGGCTGGGATGATTACGCATTACCTTCATTTTTTTGAGCAGTTTATAGAGAGCTGACTGACTCATTCACTCACTCACTTATCAAAAAAAAAAAAAAACACACTACTTCTTCTTTAGTTATAAATCACATCTAAGTCAGTAGGTCTCCACTAAAAATGGGCATTTCGATATATCAACATTTAGGGGTAACAACAAAGAAAACTAAATACCCAAAATTAAAAAAAAATGCCTTGACATAATTGGTTGAAATTTGGAGACTTTTTAACTTCTTGATATTTGTCGGTAATAAAGCTTTATACAGTGGGGTATTCTTATGCAATGTGTCTTTTTTTTGTGTCAGCAGTGACCGTGTAGAGAAGTGGGGCTTGCTGTTCATGCAAATGAATGCTGCAAGCAGAATAGCGCGACTCACCAAGTAATTGTTACTGCTGGCAAGTGAAGAAACGCAGCTGCCGTGTATAGAAAAAAAGAGATGAGGTGGCAAGCTATCTGAAGAGGATGAAGGAAAGTGTCAAAGACGAAACTCACAAAAGACATGGTTAGCAAATGGCCTCCACGGGCACATGTATTACTCCCTATGTCTTGAGCTTATAATGCAGTATAAAATTCATACAAATTCAAGCTGGACTGAATTGCAGAGTGTTCTTATATATATTATATGAAGAACGACTTTCGGACGACTTCGAGGAGATTCTGGTTCACCATCCGCCGTCTCAGGAGAGGGAAGCAGTGCAGTATCAACACTGTATATGTTGGGGATGATGCGCTGCTGACCTCGACTCGGGAATTTGTGGGTCGGTGGGGGGAGTACTTCAAAGAACTCCTCAATCCCACTAACATGCCTTCCAATGAGGAATCAGAGCCTGGGAATTTGGAGGTGGGCTCCCCCAACTCTGGGGCTGAGGTCACAGAGGTGGCCAAAAAACTCCTTGGTGGCAGGGCCCCGGGGGTGGATGAGATACGCCTGGAGTTTCTCAAGGCTCTGGATGTTGTAGGACTGTCTTGGTTGACACGTCTCTGCAACATCGCATGGACATTGGGGATAGTACCTCTGGATTGGCAGACCGGGGTGGTGGTCCCCCTCTTTAAAAAGGGGGACCGGAGGGTGTGTTCCAACTACAGAGGGATCACACTCCTCAGCCTCCCTGGAAAAGTCTATTCGGGGGTCCTGGACAGGAGGGTCCGTCGGATAGTCGAACCTTGGATTCAGGAGGAACAGTGTGGTTTTCGTCCTGGTTGCGAAACAGTGGACCAGCTCTACACCCTTAGCAGAGTCCTGGGGGGGGTGCATGGGTGTTTGCCCAACCAGTCTACATGTGTTTTCTTATGTGTCCATAAGAGATGCCCCTTCAGTCTCAGCCTTTAAATCCCGGCTGAAGACTCACTACTTCAGTTTAGCATATCCTGACTAGAGCTGCTGATTAACTGTACATACTGCATCTCTGTTGTTAGTCATTAGCACTATAACATAAGTAACATAATTATATTTGAATACTAACCCTCACCTATTCTGATTCTTTTCTCGGTACCCAAATGTGGCAATTGGTGCCACGGCCCACCTGCCAAGTTGTTTGCCTGCCTATGGTAAAGACATCCCTGATGGAGGATCACAGAAATCATGAGAAAGAGGGGTCCTTTCATCGGAGCAACGTTTCAGCCGTGGCATGGCCAAATGGGGAGGCAGCTAGATGGATGAGGTCTCCAGGACTCTAAAAATATCCAAACCTAATTATGTCATATCATCTACTGTTAAACCGTATTTCTAAAATTTTTATTATTATGCTGTCTTAAGGAATTGTTCTGCTCTGTATATTGTATTGTATTGACCCCCTACTTTTGACACCCACTGCACGCCCAACCTACCTGGAAAGGGGTCTCTCTTTGAACTGCCTTTCCCGAGGTTTCTTCCATTTTTCCTACAAGGTTTTTATTGGGAGTTTTTCCTTGTCTTCTCAGAGAGTCAAGGCTGGGGGGCTGTCAAAAGGCAGGGCCTGTTAAAGCCCATTGCGGCACTTCCTGTGTGATTTTGGGCTATACAAAAATAAACTGTATTGTATTGTATTTTGTGGATTTGGAAAAGGCGTTCGACCGTGTCCCTCGGGGAATCCTGTGGGTAGTGCTCCGGGAGTATGGGGTACCGGACCCCCTGATAAGAGCTGTTCGGTCCCTGTACAACCAGTGTCAGAGCTTGGTCCGCAGTAACTGCCGGCAGTAAGTCGAGCCCGTTTCCAGTGAGAGTTGGACTCTGCCAGGGCTGCCCTTTGTCACCGATTCTGTTCATAACTTTTATGGACAGAATTTCTAGACGCAGCCAGGGTGTTGAGGGGGTCCAGTTTGGTGGACTCAGGATTGGGTCACTGCTTTTTGCAGATGATGTTGTCTTGTTTGCTTCATCAGGCAGTGATCTTCAGCTCTCTCTGAATCGGTTCTCAGCTGAGTGAGAAGTGGCTGGGATGAGAATCAGCACCTCCAAATCTGAGATCATGGTCCTCAGCCAGAAAAGGGTGTTGTGCTCTCTCAGGGTTGGGGGAGAGATCTTGCCCCAAGTAGAGGAGTTCAAGTATCTCGGGGTTTTGTTCACGAGTGAGGGAAGAATGGAGCGTGAGGTCGACAGGCGGATCAGTGTGGCGTCCGCAGTGATGCAGGCTCTGCATCGGTCTGTCGTGGTGAAAAAGGAGCTGAGCCGTAAGGCAAGGCTCTCAATTTACCAGTCGATCTACGTTCCTACCCTCACCTATGGTCATGAGCTATGGGTAGTGACCAAAAGAACGAGATCGCTAATACAAGCGGCTGAAATGAGTTTCCTCCGCAGGGTGTCTGGGCTTTCCCTTAAAGATAGGGTGAGAAGCTCAGTCATCCGGGAGGGGCTCAGAGTAGAGCCGCTGCTCCTCCGCATCGAGAGGAGTCAGATGAGGTGGCTCGGGCATCTGATCAGGATACCTCCTGGATGCCTCCCTGGTGAGGTGTCCCGGGCACATCCAACCGGGAGAAGGCCTTGGGAAGACCCAGGACACGCTGGAGGGACTGTCTCTCAGCTGGCCTAGGAACGCCTTGGGATTCTCCCAGAAGAGCTAGAAGTGGTGGCCGGGGAGAGGGAAGTCTGGGCCTCTCTGCTCAAGCTGCTGCCCCCGCAACCCGACCTTAGATAAGCAGAAGAGGAAGGATGGACTTTAAAAAACAGGGGTTTGGGGGGATGACTTGGTGGTAAAATACATGTAATACTGCAGAGAATTAAGGTGTTCCCTTGGAGCTAAGGCCATATTGTACTGCAATGCTCCAGTTTACAACGCAGAAACAGAGAACTGCCGGTACAGCATATCAGCCCATTTCAAGACCTGGGTACAATACAAGCTGGGAGCGCTGACATACCTTGGTCAGTTTAAATGCTTGCACAGCTCACTAAAGGGTCCCTCACTGACAAAAACAGAGGAGGTGGACATTGTACATTCAAATCTGATTGAAGAACCATTTTTACAGGATGTGTTACAGGGTGAAATTATGTTTATACATATAACTCTCACTATACCTCCAAATTACTTGTTTCATTTCAATTGAATACAGTTTCCTATAAAATAAAATTAAGAACTGATCTACTGCATGAATGTTTTATTCATGTCCAGTAAACTAATATTAGCCCTTGGGGGAGAAAAAAAAAATACTGCATAAAGTTAGTTGTATAGTATTTCTGACACATCCGGTTAACCTTGAGTACTACAACCAAGGCTCAATGTCTTAAGAAAAAGCTCAGGTATCTAGTTTTGTCTGGAGAATGTGTCATGCTCTAAAACATGCTTAAATAATTAATTTTCAGGGAATGTTTTAACATACCAATATCTGCTGTAAGCACCAATTATAAAGGAACAGAATAGTTTTTTTCGTTATACATTTTAGCAATTGGCTTGTTTTTGTAAATGTCCAAAATATTATTACACTAAATCACTAAACACTCTGAGCAAATCAATTTAAGTAAAGACTATTAAAACACTTGAACTGAACAAAGCTGCACTTCTTTTTTTGACTAGAGTGATTTTTGTTGTATTGTACGGTTAAAATATAACTGCTGTATCTGTAATTTCCAACACAGAAAGGTGTTAATGTAAGGATTACATTCATTGAACTGGATTTTGTACAGTTATATTTAATTAAGGCATTTCTCCTCTTGTTTCAGTATACATACATACATACATACATACATTTACCTTTATTTGTGTCCAATATCAATATTGCATTGGTTTGGTCCCTTCCAAGGAAATCCGCTGTTAAAAGGTTGCCAAGTTTCTGCTTGTTAAGTTCAGTCTGGATTGTTGAATGCAGAAATTTTTCATGGTTTAAGTGCCAATCACTTTTAGGATAGATCACTTCAGCAAATAATTCATACAGTGTACTTCCATTTGACAGCTCATTTTGAGGTGTTGATGAATCACTTGTGTCCTAAAAACGAAACAAATTTCAAATAATATTTAATGACAAATACTTAATAATGAGTTCAACAGATGGCATTAAGCAAAATGTCTCATGGACCCTGTACCTTATTCCTCCATTAAACTACTGCAACCTAAAGATCCTAAATATGTAAAAAATACAAGAATGATTTTTGCATTTATTTTTTGTTACAATGGCTTTCTGTATTCAAATAATAATAATCTTCCAAACTTGTTTATCCCAAAAACAGATTGGTTCTCAAGAAACCAAAGCCTATTCCCAAAACTATTGGCCTCAAACCCTGAACAATCCTTGCATATAACACCAGGTAAACTCTCATTTGTACAAGACCATATTTGACTGGCCAATCATACTAGAAAACGCTTTTTTGAGATGTGGAAGGAAACCCAGGCAGACAGAAGGAGAATGCATTAAGTCCATAAAGACAGTACCCAGGCAGCAAGGAACCAAAGAAGCAAGACAGTGCAACAACACTGTAAATGACTTGAGTGTATAAACCTTTTTATCTGTAAGTAATAAATGTAATGGATGGCTTGTATTCTCCATTGACAGGTTTAGGTCTACACTATCAATAACACTTAAACTGCCTCCTTTCCCTCAACTCAAATATCTAAGTGTAAAATAACTGTTCAATACAGACGGTGAAATGTTTTAATTTTTTTTTTTATCTCATATATCATTGTGATCAACTATATTCTCCAAACAGAAGAAATGTTTTATCGTAATACTCGGAATACATCTATTCCTCCAATTTTAACGTTTACCCCCCCCCCCGGTGGAATTAAAGAGTCACATAGTGTGGGGGAGGAACGATCTCCTCAGTCAGGGGTGGTAAACGCTAAAATTATTCAAAGTTATTGTCTGTTTTTTACATGCATTTTTAGTACTCTTTAATTTAATATTGTTTTTTGTATCAGTATACTGCTGCTAGATTATGTAAATTTCCCCTTGGGATTAATAGAGTATCTGTCTATCTATTTGCTGAACCATCTTTATCCCAGTAATTTCATTGGCAAGGCCAAAACAAATCCCAGCAGTGTGGTGCTTTAAGTCTAGAGTGTTGAACTGTAAAAGTCACTTAACCTGGATGTGCTCTGTCTAAATAATATACAGTAAGTAACTGCATTACATGCAGATCTTGTATAATAATAAACTGTATTCCTCAGAAGAGTGGATTGGCAAGCAGTTGGCCTAGTTCAGTAATGCCCTTAACTAGATTTATTTTTCCCTGCCTTTTACTGTCAACTGGTAATTATCTCACTTAACATGTTCACATAAGCAAATCATGACATTATAAAGTCCTTTGAATTACTAACATCCAGTGTGTTTTATGCCAATTGTCTGTATATGGACGTATCCAAAAGTCATGCGTAAATATATATATATATATATAGGACGGCACAGTGTCGCAGTGTTAGCACTGCTGCCTCACAGTAAGGAGACCTGGGTTTGCTTCCCGGGTACTCCCTGTGTAGAGTTTGCATGTTCTCCCCGTGTCTGCGTGGGTTTCCTCTGGGTGCTCCAGTTTCCTCAAACAGTCCAAAGACATGCAGGTTAGGTGCATTGGCGATCCTAAATTGTCCTTAGTGCGTGTGTGTGCGTGCCCTGCGGTGGGCTGGCTATTTTTTGTCCTCATATGTTGGAGGAAAGTGGCACTCAGTCAGCCTGTCTGGTACTGTTCTTTGTAATGGCCTTCCTCGCTTTGCCAAAGGCACTGCAACATACTCTGCCAGCAAGCTGTCAACCACCTTCTTGCGGAAATCTGCTGCAGTCATAGTGCTGTCACCGTTTGCCTGCTTGAACAATATTTAGCAATTTGTAAGTACCATCTCACGCATGTGATGGTACACAGTGTGGTACCACTTGGTGGACTTATGGCCGTAAGCGTATGACCCCAGCATCTGATCTAGTCGATCAACTCCAGCCATTTTACACTTATACTCCTCAAGTGCAACTGGCTTGTCCAGCTTCCTACCTTCTGGGTTTCCCTTTTGACGAATAACACTTTGTTAGTGTGTACTGTAGAGAGACAAGACGCCCGTTTTACATCGTGCCAAGTTTTCCACCCACATAAAAACCGTATTGTCACCACTTTTCATCTTCAGCCTGTCTGACTTCAACTGTGCAGGCAGGCACGTGTCTCCTGTTCACCCTCACTGTGCCACAAGCTCCAATTCCCCTGGCTCTGTAGCTCCATGAACAATTCTGGTGATGTACAAAACTTGTCCATGTACACAACATGATCCAAATGTTCATAGCCCTGAAGTAGCTCCAGCACAACCACACTTGTCAAGGGACAGTTTTCTCTTTCAAAGGAATACTTTCATGTATATGTGATTACTTTCAGGCAGAAACCAGTGTTTGCTTCTGCCAGTACAAAATCCTTTATGCCATACTTTGTGGGCTTGTCTGGCATATACTGCTGAAAAAAAGCCGTCCCTTGTAGTTTAAGATTGATTCATCCACAGACAAATCACGGCCAGGCTGATAAAATTGTTTACTTGTTGGTTCCACAATATCAAGCAGGGGCTGAACTTTATACATGGGGTTATAGCCTGGCTCACCCCTTGGGATTTGCTTCTGGTTATCACAAAAGTGAATAAAACTTTGCAGTAGTACGTACGTATCGCGCGACATAACCTGTCCAAAGCCACCAGGGGACAAAGCATGTTTGGACCAATGCTCCCTGAAGTTATATTGCCAATCATGCTCCCTGAAGTTATACTGCCAATCATGCTCCCATCTCTATTTGTAATGTCACATAGCCCTTCATCTCGTCTTTTGTTGTGGGTTTCCACTTTGAAAAACGAGAAAGCAGAATCCAGATTTGCTTTCCCAGTCCTCCCTGCGTGGAGTTTGCATGTTCTCCCCGTGTCTGCATGGGTTTCCTGCAGGTGCTCCGGTTTCCTCCCATAGTCCAAAGACATGCAGGTTAGGTGCATTGGCGATTCTAAATTGTCCCTAGTGTGTGTGGATATGTGTGTGTGTGTGTGTGCGCCCTGCGTTGGATTGGCACCCTGCCCAAGGTTTGCTTCCTGCCTTGTGCCCTGTGTTGGCTGAGATTGGCTCCAGCGTGACCCTGTAGTTAGGATATCACGGGTTGAATAATAAATGGATGGATGGAATGCAGAATCTCTATGATTCTCTCTTTCCTCATTCATTTGTCCCCTCTAGTTCTTCTCCAGCTAGACCTTCTTGTCTTTCCTCACTTACCCTTTCTCTCTCCCAGAAGAGGCTTTTAATGACTGCAACCATTGGAGTTAAATTGCTTTTCTCTCGCTGGAAATCTCCTGCAATCTGGAAGCTTTTAGGGGGTTTTGAAAACATTTTGAGATACAAAGTGCACTGCAGGGCCATCTCACCCACAGGTATACATTGGGACCGATATACCTGCCTTGCATTTCTTCTGGAAACTGGAGTATCTGAAGGAAAACCCATGCAAATAGAGAACCCTCAAATTTCATAACTTATTTGCTTTTTTAAAATTCTTGTGTTTGGTTGTTGACAATGACAAGCTGCCAAGGACTCTCAAGCCTTTCTCATAAACCATACATCAAGGCTCAAGATTATCATGTAGTTGTTTAAATATTTTCATTTCTGTTGTGTGAAACGTCCCAATTTTCATTAACCTGCACTCGCAGCAATTCTGCTTATTTCTGAATGTTGTCTAGGAACACCCAAGTAGATTTTACTGTATCTGAGAACCTGTAGGTCTATCTGTTAATTAAACTTAAACTTGTTTGTTGTATTTTTATTCACATCACTTCCATTAAAAAGAGCAGTTGCCACAAGTTACTTTTGACTAGAACTACATCAGAAAAAGTTCTTTGCACTATAACTAGTATTAAATGCAACTCAATCCTATGTCTCCTGAATCCCTGTAATTTGCACTTATGATTCCACTCTCATGGATTACTACATCAAAAACATTTGAAAGTTATGACAAATAATACAGTATGCATCTTCATAATGAATTACCTTTGCTACTTTTTCAAAAGACTCCAGCATATTTGTGAAGCATGGGCCCAACAAGACATCTGAGATAAAACAATCACAAACATGCTCAAATGTATATACAGTACAGGCCAAAAGTTTGGACACACCTCCTCATTCAATGTGTCTTCTTTATTTTCATGACCATTTACAGCACTCCATCACTCTACTTCTTGGTCAAATAGCCCTTACACAGCCTGGAGGTGTGTTTGGGGTCATTGTCCTGTTGAAAAATAAATGATCGTCCAACTAACCTGATTTCTGCACAACACAACTGCTGGTCCCAACCCCATTGAGAAAGCAAGAAATTCTACTAAATAACCCTGATAAGGCACACCTGTGAAGTGAAAACCATTTCAGGTGACTACCTGTTGAAGCTCATCGAGAGAACGCCAAGAGTGTGCAAAGCAGTAATCAGAGCAAAGGGTGGCTATTTTGAAGAAACTAGAATATAAAACATGTTTTCAGTTATTTCACCTTTTTTTGTTAAGTACATAACTCCACATGTGTTCATTCATAGTTTTGCTAAACTAAAGTGAAATGAAGATATGGCAGGCTAGTCCATTTTTTCAAAAACTTAATTTCTGCTACTCAAAATGCTTTTCAGTATCTTGTGTGGCCCCCACGAGCTTGTATGCATGCTTGACAACGTCGGGGCATGCTCCTAATGAAACGACGAATGGTGTCTTGTGGCATTTCCTCCCAGATCTGTATGAGGGCATCCCTGAGCTGTTGTACAGTCTGAGGAGCAACCTGGCGGCGCCTAATGGACCGAAACATAATGTCCCACAGATGTTCTATTGGGTTTAAGTCAGGGGATCGTGAAGGCCATTCAATTGTTTCAGTTCCTTCATCCTCCAGGTACTGCCTGCATACTCTTGCCACATGAGGCCGGGCATTGTCGTGCATTAGGAGGAAACCAGGACCTACTGCACCAGCGTAAGGTCTGACAATGGGTCCAAGGATTTCATCCTGATACCTAATGGCAGTCAAGATGCCGTTGTCTAGCCTGTAGAGGTCTGTGAGTCGCTCCATGGATATGCCTCCAAGATCATCACTGACCCACCACCAAACCAGTCATGCTAAACGATGTTACAGGCAGCATAATATTCTCCACGGCTTCTCCTGACCCTTTCACGTCTTTCACATATACTCAGGGTGAACCTGCTCTCATCTGTGAAAAGCAAAGGACGCCAGTGGTGGACCTGCCAATTCTGGTATTCTATGGCAAATGCCAATTGAGCTGCCCGGTGCTGTGCAGTGAGCACAGGGCGCAGTAGACATTTGGGCCCTCAGGCAACCCTCATGAAGTCTGCTTCTGATTGTTTGGTCAGAGACATTCACACCAGTGGCCTGCTGGAGGTCATTTTGTAGGGCTCTGGCAGTGTTCATCCTGTTCCTCCTTGCCAAAAGGAGCAGATACTGGTCCTGCTGATGGGTTATGGACCTTCTATGGCCCTCTCCAGCTCTCCTAGAGTAACTGCTTGTCTCCTAGAATCTCCTCCATGCCCTTGAGACTGTGCAAGGAGACACAGCAAATCTGGCAATGACACGTATTGATGTGCCATCCTGGAGAAGTTGGACTACCTGTGCAACCTCTGTAGGGTCCAGGTATCACCTCGTGCTACCAGTAGTGACACTGACTGTAGCCAAATGCAAAACTAGTGAAGAAACATTCAGAAAAGATGAGGAGGGAAAAATGTCAGTGGCCTCCACCTTTGAGTTGACTGTTTCAGTGTACATTAATAAATATGGACACCAAACCACAGTCTTGTCAACTCTGTATCAGGTATTACTCAAAATCATGTAAAATTTGAAATTATACCCGAGTCTGAAATATTTAGATATGGTATCAAATCAGGTATTTTTGCCTTACAAAGTAAGTCATCCATCTCTTCTGTCTCATTCCCACCATCAATCTTACCCCTCAAACAACTTACCATGGGTTCCTCTTCAGCCATTGCCATAATGACTCTTACTGCTTCTGAAGTCTTATATGAACAAGGCAATCCACCTTTTGGAAAAAAGAAAAAAAAAAAGAATGAACAGTTTCAAGTCATGCAGCTTAATATAATAGCTTCTGCAAAAAACTTTCAAGAATACTTTCAGTATGCTTGAACAGACTCACAAAGATAAAAAGCTTCATGAAATTGTTGAACATGTACATGTATCTTATTGTACATCACATATACTTATGAAATGTATATGAAAAAAATGGCCCAGAGTACAATGTCTTGGCGGTCATTTACAATGCAGTCTTATGGATGATTCTGCTTGCTTATGTACTGTAGAGAATGTACTGTGCCCTTCTGACCTTATTATGCTGCTATGCCAGCTCTATGTGACCTTTTTGATGTTTATAGTTTTGATTTATTTTAAAGCATTAGTTCCTAAAGCTCAGTAAACACTTTGTCTTGACAATTAATTCTTCCCATATTTAAGAAAAATTCTTAGAATTTCAACATGAAACTAACGCAAATGTTTCTATAAATGAACCATTGCATTTACATAAAATGTATATGTACTGTGAATACGGACTACTTTATGAATTTAGTAGCACACGTATTAATTCAACAAAATTATGCACAAATATATTTTAAAGCTAGAATAAATAGAACTATTAGCAAAATAAATAAAATGTGATAAAAATAAAGGCAATTTGTCAAGAATAGCATTAACTATTGAAATTTCAGATATAGCAACATATATAATACACATCTATTAAATAAAGGTATGCAATTTAAAAAGAGATAAATGAACTCTCCCATTATCTGCAAACCACTACATCAGTGAACTTCTATTTAGGAGTGATTGAGAATTGTTTCTACTCACCCAGTGTTCTCCCCAGAATTTTTTTCCGGCCGGGTGGCATGAAAAAGTAGGCGGGTGGGGCAGGACGGGGAAATTTGCACTCTTTTTATTAAATTATCATTATTTTTTTTCCATTGCTCAATATGACTTCCTTCTTTAAGGTTTGACACTTGTGCCAGAATATTTTTATTAAATTTAAGAAGTATCCAATTCAGGATCCTGCAACCCGAACAAAAATTTTAAACAACAATTGTTATGACATAAACCAAGAGGCACAAGTATTGTCGCTGTCAGGAAGAATAGTGAAAACAATGAAAAAAAAAGTATGGGAAACCTAATGAAGAAAAATTTTTAAATATTCTTCAAAGCCAACTTGCATATGCAGAAGGTGTCTTCAGTTAAATATTTATTCTTCTTTTCTTCCTAGAGGCCTAGTTGTCTGCAGCTTTTCCATAATCAAAGTCTCCAGGATCTGGGCCCTCCGAGGAGATCAGCATGAGATTTAGCTTGCTTTGTTTCATGCAATTTCTCAAACATGTCTAAATCATTTTAAGGGCAGAAAACCCCCTTTCACATTCAGCTGTGCTTATTGGGATCACTAGTTAATTATAAGCTAGTCTGGCTAAATTTGGAAACGACTCTTTGAGCTCTGATGTCGTTGCCATTTTAGTAAAATCTGTTTTAGACTGAAGTCTTTGTATGACTGACTTCTGATCATTTTTGATGCAACTGTCCATTCTTGCCAGTTACTGTCATATTTTAAAATTGGAGGGTTACCATTTTTGGAGTAATGATCGAAAAGAATTTCAGCAGACTTGCTTGAATCGTGGGTTTCTGCATTGAAAACTTTTGAAAAGCTGGAAATAACTGGCATGTCAGGGAATCTAGCATTTAGGTGCTTGACATTTGTCTCTAGGTATTTATCATATATTGCAGTTTTGAATGACATTACATCACTCTGTGTATAAACAATGTGGAGATCTGACCATTCTTCTGCCAGACAATGATGAAGGCTTTGAAAATATCTCCCAGGAGTGTCTTTCAACTCCATGATGGACAATTATGTGGCGAGCAAAACTGGCTCAATTTCGGTAAGATTGACATCTTGCCTTTTCCAAGCCATAGATAAGTTGGACAACAAAGGTAATACGTCTGAAAGCATCATCAAAGAGGAAACAAAATTGTACGTTTTAATATATCTGCTTAATCCTTCAGCTGTGATGTCATTTTATTCAGTGGCCTCTCTTTCCAGTGCAGCTATGACACTCATCATACACTGTCATAGTGACTGTACTGCAAAGTCACAAGACAGCCATCTAGTGTCACTGGCCATTTTCAACTTAATCTGGAGAATGTTCAGAATATTTTGAATTTCCGTTAAACCAGCCATCCTAACTGAAGAGTTTTGGAAAAAACAGAACAGCTGCCTTAAGATGTCATTCGGTTTTATTAAATAAGGTACAGCAGCTGCTGCTTGGGCACTTGCAAGGGCCAATTGGTGGTTTACACAGTGACAGTTGACCAAGAGTCCAGATGTTTTATCTTTAAGCAGTTGTGCCACACCTTTCTGTTTCCCAATCATAACAGCCACTCCATCTGACTCTAGTCCAACCAGATCAGCAGTTTTCAAGCCTAGAGTGTCCATTGTCTCACTCAGTGGTTGGTTATAGTTTCCGCTTTGCCATCAATCATATTGTAGGTTGATACAAAAACTAACTCTGACCTCTTTAATGACCTGGCATACATATTTAAATGTAAATAATTGTTTTACAACTGAGATGTCTGTGGTTTCACCACACAGAATACTGAAAAAATTTTCAGCGTGTATATTTTTCAGTATATTAGATTTTATTTCTGATGCTAAGACATCCAGCAGCTCTTGCATTATTCTTTTAGAGGTGTAATGTGCATTTTTACCAACATTAAGATGCTGGAAAAAGGAACAACCCATTTCTTTACAGTGTCCCAACAGCTTTTCAAACAACGTTGTATGTGGCAACTCATTTTTTGCCTTCTTTTCGAATTCTTGTGCATGGCACGTTTACCGAAGGTAACTCCTTCCTTGGGGGATGTTTGTTTAATATTTCATGCACAATGAGCACCACATACCATTTTCATTGACCATTAGCCAATCAAAATCTTTAAACCATTGTTTGTTTATGCCATATAAGCAGCGCTTAGATTTATCGATTAGCAGAGTGCATGCTGAAAACATTTCCCCAGAAGGACCAGCTTCTGCAATGTCTTTGTCTGAAATTGCCACATGAGGAGTTGACGCTGCACCTTCATTAGTTTGTGGCGTCTTTTCTGAAATAACTGAGCAGTGTTGTTTTCTGAACACTTTTTTTGCTCATATTGGTAAAACGTTTGGAAAAAATTAAAAGTACCTATGAATAAGACTTTTGAGCGGGAAAGTTAAAGCCTGTTGGATATTCAGTGCACACTTGCACTACGGCAGGGCAAGATATGAACAAAAAAGAATGGCAAATGGGTCATTTTAACAAAACTAGGGAAGCATATTAGGGTCATGGTAAAGAAAAAAAAAAAAATACAGGCACAGTGAAGACAAAAAAAAATTATATGTCGAGAATAAAGTCGACATGTTGACTTTATTCTCAACATTTCCACTTTATTCTCATAATTTATTTTGTCTTTAAAGTAGAATGTCGTAAACTAAACTTGATCTTAAAATCAATGTTTAATTTACTAGATTTTCTCAAACCCCGCCATAAGGTAATGTAGTACATTAAATGCTGTGTTAAGTGTACCCCGACCAAGTTGTTGTTAATTACTAGGCGCGTTAAACGGACTTCCCCTTGCACTGAGGAGGCACTGGGAGGGATCGCCACGCAGAATGCATTCACTTGATGATATTCCTGCTCTCTGAACATTTACAATGTTAAGATAAATACTTGATTGTGATGAAATGCATTAAAGCATGTATTAAACATGCACAGTAGCATGGCAGTAGTGCTGCTCCCTCGCAGTAAGAGGTCCCCAGGAGTACGTTCACTGTAGAGAACTTTATGGCAGGTGTGACAAGGCTCCAAAAAACTGAATGTACGAATGGGTATCGCGCAGGTTTAACTTAAATATTGTCTAAATGTTGGGTTTGTAATCTGGTGGTCGGAGACACGAACACAGGATTAAATGGATGTTCTTCTGAGCGGGCTTTTATTGCATGTGTGCTGTCTCTATCTGACGTACCAAGACCCCAATTCCTATCCTTCTTTTATCTTTCTTCACATAACCATTCAATCATTAGATCTGCATTTGTCATCTCACAATGTCATGCAAGGTGGAAGCCGAGCGCTCAACTAAATTAGCCGGGGGGAGCGCCCGGCTAAAAGACACTAGGGAGAACACTGTCATCAGAAGTCTTCTTTCATTTTGCATCTATACCAACCTTTTCAATACACACAATTTGCTGCCACACCTCATATTTCTGTGAATGCCACATATGAATGCTGACACTCCTTGCATTTGCCACCTCTTTTGCTTTTCATCTGTTTAAAAAGGTTCATAGTAACCTTATTGATTACAACAATAATGGACATATACAGCACACATCAAAAACACTATGACTCTAAAATTAAGGTACTTAAAGATTTGTCTGCTAGCACATTCTTATTTATTATTATTATGAGGCCGATAATTGGCTGTTGGGTGGCTTCATTATCTGAAGGAAGAAACTGTCCCTGAATCAAATGGAATGTGTGCTCATGGTCCTGGACCATCTGCTTGAACAGAGCAGACAGTAAAATGACCATGAAGAATGCATGAGGTCTACTCTTCTATCTTCGAAGATGGCATGTGTTATATATGTCTTGTACAAGAAAGAGGCGCATGGCAGCCAGCTGTTAGGTGTGTAATATTCGGTGTTAGTTTTATCACTGTCTGCTATGTGATCCGGAGTTGATCAGGTGCCATACTAGGAAGTTACATAGTCAGGGAGGATAGACTCCACTTGGCACCCCCTTAATGAGAGGACAATCTTTGTTTTTGCAGAGACTGAGACAGAAGCTTGTTGTCCTGGCACAGTGGCAGCAGAGGAAAAATTGTGTGATGTTGGTGTCCTTTAGCAAACCTGTCTGGCCACACAGCATATGGTTTAGCCCACTTCCCTTTCGGGAGCCCATACAGTGCATCTGGAAAGTATTCACAACGCATCACTTTTTCCACATTTTGTTATGCTATAGCCTTATTCCAAAATGGATTAAATTCATTTTTTTCCTCAGAATTCTACACACAACACCCCATAATGACAACATGAAAAAAGTTTACTTGAGGTTTTTGCAAATTTATTAAAAATAAAAAAAAAAAAACTCAGAAATCACATGTACATAAGTATTCACAGCCTTTGCTCAATACTTTGTCGATGCACCTTTGGCAGCAATTACAGCCTCAAGTCTTTTTGAATATGATGCCACAAGCTTGGCACACCTATCCTTGGCCAATTTCGCCCATTCCTCTTTGCAGCACCTCTCAAGCTCCATCAGGTTGGATTGGAAGCGTCGGTGCACAGCCATTTTAAGATCTCTCCAGAGATGTTCAATCGGATTCAAGTCTGGGCTCTGGCTGGGCCACTCAAGGACATTCACAGAGTTGTCCTGAAGCCACTCCTTTGATATCTTGGCTGTGTGCTTAGGGTCATTGTCCTGCTGAAAGACAAACTGTCGCCCCAGTCTGAGGTCAAGAGCGCTCTGGAGCAGGTTTTCATCCAGGATGTCTCTGTACATTGCTACAGTCACCTTTCCCTTTATCCTGACTAGTCTCCCAGCTCCTGCCGCTGAAAAACATCCCCACAGCATGATGCTGCCACCAACATGCTTCACTGTAGGGATGGTATTGGCCTGGTGATGAGCGGTGCCTGGTTTCCTCCAAACGTAAGGCCTGGCATTCACACCAAAGAGTTCAATCTTTGTCTCATCAGACCAGAGAATTTTGTTTCTCATGGTCTGAGAGTCCTTCAGGTGCCTTTTGACAAACTCCAGGCGGGCTGCCATGTGCCTTTTACTAAGGAGTGGCTTCCGTCTGGCCACTCTACCATACAGGCCTGATTGGTGGATTGCTGCAGAGATGGTTGTCCTTCTGGAAGGTTCTCCTCTCTCCACAGAGGACCTCTGGAGCTCTGACAGAGTGACCATCGGGTTCTTGGTCACCTCCCTGACTAAGGCTCTTCTCCCCCAATTGCTCAGTTTAGATGGCCGGCCAGCTCTAGGAATAGTCCTGGTGGTTTTGAACTTCTTCCACTTACGGATGATGGAGGCCACTGTGCTCATTGGGACCTTCAAAGCAGCAAGAAATTTTTCTGTAACCTTCCCCAGATTTGTGCCTCGAAGGTCTACAGACAATTCCTTTGACTTCATGCTCGATTTGTGCTCTGACATGAACTGTCAACTGTGGGACCTTATATAGACAGGTGTGTGCCTTTCCAAATCATGTCCAATCAACTGAATTTACCACAGGTGGACTCCAATTAAGCTGCAGAAACATCTCAAGGATGATCAGGGGAAACAGGATGTACCTGAGCTCAATTTTGAGCGTCATGGCAAAGGCTGTGAATACTTATGTACATGTGTTTTCTCAATTCTTTTATTTTTAATAAATTTGCAAAAATCTTAAGTAAACTTTTTTCACGTTGTCATTATGGGGTGTTGTGTGTAGAATTCTGAGGAAAAAAATGAATTTAATCCATTTTGGAATAAGGCTGTAACATAACAAAATTAGAAAAAGTGATGTGCTGTAAATACTTTCTGGATGCATTGTATGTATTGATGCTGCCAATTAGCAAGCACAAAATTCAAGTACATTTAAAGCTCTGGGTCGAAGAACTTTGTGATCAGCATTGATGGTACAACAGTGCTAAATGCTGAGCTGTACTCTATCCATATACAGCACTCTGGTTGAGCAGGTTTTATTATCTAGGTGAAACCAAAAGTAAGTAAATGCCACAATTCTGTAACTTGTAAAACCACCATTAGCAACAATAACTTGAAGGAACTGCTTTCTGCATTACTTCATCTGCCTCATATCATATTGGAGGAATTTTGGCCCACAACTGAAATGGAAAGTTCAGTATTTTTCAAATCAAATTTATTTTGTCAAAAACACGGTATATATGCATTTGCCTTGAGAAATTGTGTTTTAAGAGTTAAGCGTTTTCTGTTATTTGTATTTATTATTCTAATAAAGGAGCTGCAAATGGCTGAGGAGTAGTGGCTACAACACTTCAAAAAACTGAATTTCACAGTACATAACCAACGTGTTTTATGATTAACAACCCTAGATTCAAGTTTTTTTCTGTGCCCCAATCTGTCAACTATCCTTGTACTAAGTTTGAATATCACATCTCATAGCATTTAAAATTTATACTGTTTGATAAAAGGTGCCTCCCTGCTTGGAAACAGTGTCAATTTTTTAAACAGTCAGGTCTACTGCACCTAAACAACCTCTTAAAACAAGTATTGTGGTAGCAGTTATATTTTTTATATATACACTGTAATGGATGGACTGGCATCCCAGCCAAAATGGACTACCTTCCTTTATGTTAGCATGAGGTTAACATAATGAACTGTACAGAAAGGAAGAGCAACAGCACTGGTATCTCAACAGCAATGGATGGGAATCACATGCCGAGCCTGGAAGCCAAAGGACAAAATGGATTGAGCATCCCGACCGGGATAAGTAATGGACTCTTATCGGTCGAGAGACCACATATATGGGACAATGTGAGACTGCCTGTCACATGCCGGTTGTTCCCCATACACTGGGTGACAGCATCTGTTATGGTGAACGCCCACAGGACAGCATGGCAGTTGTGGTCCCAAAGACTGCCCTGTTGAGTTCCACTGGGACCTGCTAGGGGGAGATGTCGGAAAGTGAAGGCTCAGGTTCCACCTGACCCAGAAATGTTTGGCAGAGACAAGCAGTTGAGACCAAAAGTACTTCTGGGCTGGGGCTTAAAAGTAAGCTCTCCACTTCATCTGGGGAGTCGGAGTCGCAAGTAGAGGCAGACAACACTCAATTGGTAGGAATGGAAGAGAAAAGAAGCAAAAAAACTGTTAAAAGGTGCACTGTTCAAAAAATGCTTGTTTTGAACATAGGGGCTTGTGTCTGAGGTTTGTGGTCACAACACATAAAATATTTATTTTCAAAGTTATTTTTCATGCCAGTCCTTGAAATAATTTCATTTACCACTAGACACAGAGAAAGCTTACATTTTTTACATTTGTTTTTGTGCTGCAATTCATCTTCTCTTGCCATCTATTGCAGTTGTCCTATAAACTCAGTTCACTATTTATTCATTTTTGTTGTTGTTGCTTCTTTCTTGAATTTCATCTCTGGAAAAAAATACTCTGTACATAAATAAATTTTCATACCAGCGTCTTCCAGTGCTCGATTACTGGGGTGTGGACAATGTCTTTTCTGGTAACCCTGGGCACAGGGCAGGAAACAGGTAGCCCTGAGCACAGGGCAGGAAACAGGTAGCCCTGAGCACAGAGTTGGTCCTTCTGACACATACACCTAAACCAATGTTTCTCAGCCACTGTTGAGTCATAGAAGGTCATCGCTGGCTCGCGAGCACATGAGACTTGTTCATGGTACAATCTTCCCCACCACCTCCACTACTGCAGGGATCAACAGAACTGCGCGAGATTTTTTTATCCTGTTCATAATCATGTCCGCTTTATAATCTCACCCAAACTCAAAAAAGGCAGCACTTCGATTTTTTCCCCCCTTTTATAAGCTAAGTAGGGAAAATGATCCTTGGTTTGTGTTAAGCACTGCATATCTATACACTCTGTGACAGAATATAGAGAAATAGTCAAGGGGTAATACAGTTAATTAGGGGTAACAGTTTGTGTATGGCAGTGTACATTAAAATTATATACAGTATATGCATTTGCTTCAAAAATATGAAGAGACTAAAGCAATGGTTGAGTAAGAAGATAAAAAGCCCTAGGTGGTTTAAGATGTGACTAAGTGTCATGTGCACAGTAAGACTTGCCAGTTGCTACGTACATAGAAAGCTTCATAAAAGAAGGACAAAGGCTGAACTTAAGAAATGTTTGGGAAAACAAGAATATAGTAGAAATGACACTTATTTTGGGTATGTAAGATGGCTATGCCTTCCGCAAAAAACAGCTCATGTCCTTTAACCAATCCGAGTAAATATTCATATGGTGTAAGCCAATGAACCAATCAAAGTAAATGTCAGGATTAATTCAGCACTGTTGTGTAAATTCAGTTACCAACAAGTATGAGCTTCTGTCTCTGTACTGGGACCACTTGCTGACAACTTCTGCTGGAGGTCACTCTCTCTTTAGTAGACTGCTGTAGAGGGTGCATTTGCTGAAGAAAAAATAAAGACACAATGAACAAGCTTCCTCTTGCCTAGTGACTGAATCAAAGAAGTCCTAGTTTAGGACAAGGTTTCTTTCTATTAATATATTTCAAATGTACTTTGTGTCCCCACATGAAACTTTGAGAGACATACTGTAAATACTGTAAGTACACTGTAACAGTACCAACAGTACACTAAGAAACATTGCCTTTAGGTTGAACTTGAAAGAGCACTGCTAAGTAAACTAATGCAGGGAGAATGTGTTGCAGACAGCAATGTACACAAATAACATTGAAATGTGGTGGTTTTCTGCAGGCAGAACACTTCATGCATAAGTAGCTACTAGACACATAGTGGCTACACAGCCAGTCCTATGTGGCACAGGGCTCCAACGAAAAATAAAAGCAAAAAAACTTACAAATACGTCCATTTTTCAAGCCAAGAGAGTTGTTGATTATTGATCTAAATCTTGTGATTACACATTTTGTAAAATAATTTATAAATGTCAATTCTGAACAAAAAATACCAATGAGATTAAGCCAAGACCAAGCTAGCTGTGTGTGCTACTTCAGTGCTCATCTTTAGAACATTAGAACACTCTAGACGACAACAGGCCAACAAAGCTCGGCAGTCCTATCCAATTTCCTCCAAGAAAACATCAAGTCGAGTTTTGAAAGTCCCAAACATCTCTCTTACTGTCTACCACACTACTTGGTAGCTTATTCCAAGTGTTTATCGTTCTTTGTTTAAAGAAACACTTCCTACTGTTTGTGCGAAATTTACCCTTAACAAGTTTCCAACTGTGTCCCCGTGTTCTTGATGACCTCATTTTAAAATACAATTCTCAATCCACTGTACTAAATCCCTTTTTAAACACTTCAATCATGTCACTTCTTAATCTTCTTTTGCTTAAACTGTAAAGGCTCAGCTCTTCTAATCTTTCCTCATAATTCAACCCTGTAGCCCTGGACTCAGCCTAGTCGCTCTTCTCTGGACCTTTTCTAGCGCTGCTATGTCCTTTTTGTAGCCTGGAGACCAAAACTGCACACAGTACTCCAGATGAGGCCTCACCAGTGCATTATAAAGGCTGAGCATAACCTCCTTGGACTTGTACTCCACACACCGTGCTATATATCCTAACATTCGGTTAGCCTTCTTAATGGCTTCTGAACACTGTCGGGAAGTTGATAGCTTAGAGTCCACTATGACTCCTAAATCCTTCTCATAAGGTGTACTCTCGATTTTCCGACCGCCCATTGTGTATTCAAACCTAACATTTTTACTTCCTATGTGTAATACTTTACATTTACTGACATTAAATTTCATCTGCCACAAATCTGCCCAAGCCTGTATGTTATCCAAGTCCTTCTGTAATGATATAACGGATTCCAAATTATCTGCTAATCCACCTATCTTGGTATCATCTGCAAACTTAACCAGCCTGTTGCTTATATTCCTATCTAAATCATTTATATATATTAAAAATAGCAGCGGCCCTAGCACTGACCCCTGTGGAACACCACTCTTAACATCAGCCAGTTCTGATGAGGTTCCTCGCACCATCACCCTCTGCTTCCGGTGTCTGAGCCAATTCTGCACCCATCTAAAAACATCACCCTGAACTCCCACTTCTTTTAACTTGATGCCCAACCTCTCATGTGGCACCTTATCAAATGCTTTCTGAAAGCCTAGATAAATAATATCAGAAGCTCCACTTTGATCGTATCCTTTTGTTACCTCCTCATAGAATTCCAGCATGTTAGTAAAACATCGCTCTTCTGAACCCATGCTGACTGTTCAGAATAACTCCTGTCCTTGCCATGTGTTGCTCAATCTTATCCTTAATTCCTTCCATTCATTTTCCTGTGATGCATGTTAAGCTTACTGGCCTATAGTTGCTTGGATCTGCCCTGTCACCCTTTTTATATAATGGGATGATATTTGTCATTTTCCAGTCCTTCGTAATCTCTCCAGTGTGCAGGGACTTCCTAAAAATATGTGTCAATCAGAGCAGCAACCCTCTACAATTACAAATTCTTTTTAGGTCCCCAAATAGTTATCCCAGTGGGGATTGAAGCCCGCACTTTGATTTGCCCATTTCAAACCCTCTATTCTTTGGCTGCATTTGAGTAAACCTCAGAACTCAATTTCTGACTCAGAAAATGGAAAGAAAACATACGAGTTTGGAATACCTACTCGCAAACTCGGGTGTGGTCTCTCAAGTCAGAATTTATCTGACTTCAGATTATGACATCAATCAAAAATGACGATGTACAATGAAATCAGGAAGTACACTAACACTTAATAGGTTTCATTTATTTAATTACTTTAAATGAATCACCTCAATCCATAATACTGAATATTGAAAAGTTAAACGTTAACATTACCAGAATGAACAGTAGTAGCAGACTAACCGATGTTAGCTTGATACACACTATTTTTCATACATTGTGCTCAATGGTTTCTTTGTGCAGTTTTTTTAATTGCAGATTCCAAGCAGAAATAGTACTATTTATTGTGGCCAAGAGCATAAAAATCTTTTTAAGATATGACAATTTACTTTTTGTGCCTTTCTTACATCATCAGGTTCTTCTTCGATCTGAACGACAAAACTCTAGGTAGTATTTGTTGCTGTAACAGGTTTAATTTCCCACTTGGGAAGAGCAAACACATGACAGTTGCAAATGACACAATTGTGACTTCCCACTTTCCAGCTCCACCATATAACGAATGCAGTATTTTTGCCTTTCAGCTATTCGGATATAGATTTGCCAGTGTGCTTAGTATCATTGTCCACTTCCATATGATTCTGAATACGTTTTAGCTGCCGAATAAATGGCTCACATTTTAAATTTGGGTATAGGTCTCAATGACAGCAAGTCATCCAAGGCCTATAGCTACAAAACAATCCTAAATCATCACCCCTTCACCATCATCCTTGATGGCTACCATGCGGTTCTTCTGGTAATAAGTTCAATTTGGTTTATACCTCAAATGGTGGTGTGCATGACAAATAAATTACTCCACTTCGGTCTACTCTGTCCAGAGGGTTCATTCACATAAAACACTGCAAGCCTAATCTGTGCTGCCATGTTCTGTTTTTTTTTTTTTTTTGGAGTGAAAAGGATTTCTCCCAGCTGCTCTTTCCCGAAAGTCATGTGTGTCCAGTCTTTTTTTCAGACGGCAGAATCATAAATTACCGTACATACTCATGGATAAGTTCTCTCACGGATAAGTCGGGACTTGATTTTACTGTATAATTTCTGGTATTTTATAAATGTCAGTTGTATAAGTCAAATGTGGAAAACTCATGCTATTGGTCCAAGAGACTATACAGTATGTTAACGCTAACATAAGTGCATCCCTTATCTACAATGGAGTGTTCGATCAGAAGAAAATATGAAGCTAGTTTTAAATTAAAAATCACTTAAGTGGCGGAATAAATTGGTAACTGCATTGCTACAACAAAATTCGATGTGTCTGAGAAACTGGTGCAAGATTGAAGGAGGAAAGAAGATGTAAAAAAAAAATTTAAGTATCATTTTTGAACAGATGTACAAGTAGGGGTCTGATTTTATGTTTAATTTTTCGGGTTTCAAGACCCGACTTATACGCAAGTATCTACGGTATATGATTTGTCACACTCACAGAGACTGGTACATTCCTGGATGTATTTTCTCTTTTCTCGGTGACGTCTCGGAACCTTACATGATGTGATCTTTGGGTGGATTTACTGGAATGCTCACTGCTAGAATAACTGGCAGCTGTCTTGCATGCTCTCCATTTCAAAATAATAATCCTCACCACATAGTGACTGACCTTAAAGTGAAAGACAATGGCCCCAAAACCCCTCCCAGGCTGATGAGCATCAGCACTCAATCTGATTGTTGCAGTTGTATTTTGTCCTTGGTGAGGTGCTAACACAAACAATTTCATGGAGTGCTGAAGATTATAAGATAAGTTTGTTATATCTTGGCATGTAAAGCAATTCATCTGCAAAATGGCGTACGTACTTTTCAGAAGACTGAATGTCATTATCCAATTAACACGGGTAACATTGCTTTTAGTTAAAAAATTGACTTGTCAAAACTGGCAGGATAAATACTGTCCCATGATTTCACAAAATTCAAACTTAATTTAAAGAAAGACATCTAAAGAAAAAAAAAAATTTAAATCAGAAACAAGTAAACTAGGGAGTAGAATTAAGTAAAATGGTCCATCGCTGTCTCAGATTACCTGTACATGTTGGCAAAACTGCAACAGAAATCTACAGCCCCCCAAAGTCTGCATATCCCTGCTTTTCTTCATTTACTGTACATGACAGAATTTAGACACATACAAGCAAGATGTCAAACAGAACAGAAATAGTTAATATGGAGGAATTTGCTTTTCATTGTAACTTAACTGAAATCATCAGTGTCAGGCTTAAGTTAGTGCGGGTGGCATAGTGGTGCAATGGTTACTACTGCTACCTCCCTATTCCAGATGACCAAGGTTAAATTCCATCTAGATAGGTCACTGTATGTGCTGTTTGCACATTCCCTCTGTGTCCTTGTGATTTTCCTTCAGTTTTCCTCCCACCCCCTAAAGACTTACGTGGTAATTTAACATCTGTAAAAGGGTCCATTGTAAGTGAACAGAGATGTATGTGTGGGAGTGTGCCCTACAATTACAACTCTGCGTTGGCTTGTTGGTTATCCTGCTCCAGACAGGCTCCAGCTCCCTGCTACCCTAAACTAAGCATCTTTGAAGATGGATGAGCCTTTAACATGACCAAGTAGTGCAGTCCAAAGACCTGGATTCAACATTTAACATTCCAGTTTAGGGCCAGTCTGTGTTCCTGGCTATACAGTATGGGCAATTGCCCAGTGTGACAAATAATGGAGGTATGCAAATGCCCCCGTCTTACCAATCTGCACGACTGCATCCAAACAGCCCAAGAAGGCGGAAGGGTGGCCATAGGAGTCCCTTTTGGAAATCTTTTACTGACCTGCACAGTGAGAACAACATCACTTGTTGTTTTCTTGATTTTCAAGCATATAAAACAGCACCCTGGCAAATGATATATAGTAGAAAGCCTGTCATTTTGCATGATTTACAACTAAATAAATCCATAAATTAAAATAAAAGTATTCAACAGCAAACGTTGCTAAGAAAAGCTTAAGGACATCCGATTCCCCGTTTCTAAAAACTAAGGACAAGTAGAAGAGCGCTAAGGTTAAAGGTCTGTCATGCCAGGAAGTCATTGTGAAAATTTTTAATGTTAGATTTTTCGATCAGTAAAGGTAATACTAGAGAAGGATAGGATCTGTAGTTACTTGCCATTATATCATGCTTTGTATTCTATTACATATATAATACAGCTGAACTTCCTCTTGAAATGTTCTCAGCCAGCTACAACAAAAACACTAACCTATAAAGTTAGTTGACTTGTTGTTTCCAATATTGATTACTTTGATTCAGTAGAAAGAATCCATCATTTTTACTTTCACATCTATAGGAACGTGGGTAATTTAGTTTTATTTCAAGACTAGGAATGGATGTTTCCTTTTTGAATGGAAGTTTTGTAAAAACTTAACTATAGGTGGAAATAACAATGTTAGCAGAAATATACAGTCTTTATATATTATTGCATATTAACTCTGATGTACTCAAGTATTTGGGAGTTCCAAAAGCTAACCCTGGGAATGATGACCATCTGCTGAAACCTCTTCAACTGGTCAAGTGTACTTAAGTGTATGGGGTGAGTGTGTGTGTAGCTGTGCAACATTACAACTCACTGGCAGCAGGTCTATAAAATATTAAAATGTACAAAGCAATATGGTGAAAGTTCTTGTTAAGCAGCAGATGCAAACTGACTCATCTCATCCAATATTTTATTCACTTTACAGAAATTCCAGCAATATGACTTCTCTGACACCTCCATCACAAGTTTCCACGTCACTACTTTCACTTGATGTATACATACCACTACACATGTAATGCACCTGAAACTAAGCATGTTCAGGCCCAGCCAGTATTTGGATGGGAGACCATCTACAACAACAACAACAACATTTATTTATATAGCACATTTTCATACAAACAGTAGCTCAAAGTGCTTTACATATTAAAGAATAGAAAAATGAAAGACACAATTATAAAACAAAATAAATCAACATTAACATCAAAAAAGAGTAAGGTTCAATGGCCAGGGGGGACAGAAAAAACAAAAAAAAAAATCTGTAGGGATTCCAGACCATGAGACCACCCAGTCCCCTCTGGGCATTCTACCTAATATAAATGAAACAGTCCTCTTTGGATTTAGGATCTAGGAAAAGCTTGGGTTACTGCTGGAAGAGGTGTTGGTGAGGTCAACAGGGGGCGCTTACCCTGTGCCCTGTATGTGGATTCCAATGCAGTGACGGGGATACTGTGTTATAAAAAATTGCTGTTATCCATCAGATGAAACAGAATACCAAGATCCTGCCTCTATGTGGTCAAAAGAGATACCTCTTTTGAAAAGTGTATGGTGGTTCCCAGTGTCTTGCTTAATTTATCTGGTCATTCTGGCACCCTAATCATCCCCTGCTCCCTATTGGGAGACTGTCTCTCTTACTGCTTCACCACGTACTGGTGCAAGAATAGCTGTCAGCACAGCATCAGGTGGAGGCTACATAATGATGGTCTCTGATGTGGCTACCCATTGTCTATGTACAGTTATTTGAGTATTTAAATTAAATATATATATTCATAATCATTATTATTACAGCACAGATACAAGTACAGATATTACTTGTACAATATGATTATCCTTTCTTGAACTGCACTAAAATGATCCAAGTCCCTTCCCACAAACAAAGATGAGGTCTTCCAAAAACAACTAGTGTCAGAAGATGGAGGAATGAAATCAGCAAGATCTCGACGTCAACATTAGACAAATGAAAGTGAAAGTATAATCAAAGGCCCCATAAAATACTGCCTGTCCATGCCAAAAGAGCCTCTATAGAGCTGCTGTCTTTCTATCTACACCCTACCGAGTTGATATCTATTTAATTTAATAAGGTAATAAATTAATTATTTGAAATAGAGGAATAAACACTTCAAGACAATGCCCACTTTACATTGATAATCCCAGTACACGGTAATTCGACGTGTGCGTCTAATCAAAACTGCAGAATTTTACTGAGACCACTTAAGTAAAGGTCGAAGTTTGCGACATACGTTCAGCTTCAGCCCAGTCTGACCATTTTAAAGACGCCGAGCCTCCCGCTTTTACGAATACCTTTGTCGGACTGTTTGTATTGATTCCGAACCCACACGAGGAAACAACTTAACTCGACAACAGCAAACCATACAAACTATCTCGGCGGACCTGTTCGGTTACACTTGCACGTAGGTTTAGCAGAAAAGTGTGACAGATTTCTTTTGGTTGTTTATAGCTCACCTTCAGTCGCCGCTGTCGTATGTTAACTAGTGCACAACCTCTGCTCTGTTTCGATCTACCATATCTTAAGAAACGAAACTGAAAGGCAACTATTTTATATGCAGTCTAGAGCCGGAACACTTGAGCCGAACGTAGGAGGAGTAAACTTACCTCTGCAATCGTCAACTGGGCGGAGCTCTGGAGGTCTGCTGTTAGACTCTATTGGTGCTCATTGGAGTCAGCTCCACCTACCTGCAGAACCTTCTGGCTTCAAAGATACATCATTGGAGTTGGAGGCACGAAAAAATAAAGAAATCGTCCGAGTAATTGAAGGACCGTGAGGTTGTCGCCGCTCGCTTCATCAGTTGTCCTGAATAAGCGACGCAGGGTAGACACATACATGTCAGTGGTCGAGATGAAACATTTTTCAAAATTGTGTGCTCCGCTCTTGCTTAATAGGATTTAGTTTCTCTACAGGAACCAGCTTCGAAGAGCACGCCAGACCACCCACATTAAATACCTGTTCGCAATGTACCGTTTATTATGCATTTTTTTATATAACAAAACAACTAAACGAAAATTCTTTATTTTGCATAGCGCCGCCCCTAATTTGAATCTTTTCCGCGGAGGACTCAGAAGTTGGGCGGTTCATCGATCCTTCCGCGATCTTTTTTTTTTATTACTATCCAATCTTTTTGCGCACAGGTAGGCCGGAACACGTTTTAGCCAACAAATCTTTATTCTTTGCTGTGTGTCCTACACTTGGAAATAACTAACAATCGATTCACATTCAGAAAGTTGCTTCAGTAGTTTATTTTGCTTCAGCTAATACTGTATGTACTCAACTATTCAGAAATTTCAAAAGCCCGTCTTGGCATTAGCACCTGAATCTATCAGTAACAAGGAGTTTTGTCTGTTAACAATACCTCTCTACACAGTGGTGTCACTAAAGTTGGAGAGGACTGCACCAGGTGACACCATCAGAGGGGGTGACCATTTATAAAATTTTTGTAAAGTGTTTTTGGCCGAAATCAAAAGGGGGACAGGGACAGGGAAACCTGCCCATTAAACAACTGAGTTTCCGCAGACTGAAATCACCAAAGGGACCCAAATCCACCCCCAAGTACTTGATAAAATGAACAAATATCTCTTGGCTGAAATCACCAAGGGGGATCAACCAGACCAAAAGGGAAGCTGAAATCACCAAGAGGGAACCAATCCCATTTGATTAAACAATTGAGTGTTTGAGAGTCCACCCATCATAAAATGAGGGAATTAGTGTGCAGCATTGTTTAAAGTCTATTAACCCTATAATGCCTAGTGCGACATTTTCGTAACATTTAATTAAAACGTATCTGGTGCCAAAATTATAAAGCTTTTGGAGCCGACGACGATATCAATGAAATTGTTGCACTTCACTAGTACAAATGCATACCGGTAGTGACGCATTTTAGCAGTAACCTGCTTGAATAGGGGCACATGTTTTGACAGATTGTGCGTTTGAGGTTAGTGCTCGTTGGCGTTCAGTGCATTTTACGATAATTTTCAATCTAGTGAAGTTTTAGTGTTGATATTTTTTGTATATGTTCATAAAACTGTAGTTTTTATGTCAAAGGTGTAATACGTATAAAAAACATTATATTTATTATATAGTTCCTCTTTTTCAAAATGTTCATCTTTTGAATCGACGGTGACAAAAATTATCACAGCATGGATTGGGGTTTGTTTAATGGAAAACGGCGAATTTATGACCTAGATGGAAGCGGTACAGACTCAGACAAGGAACCAGATACTAATAAGGATGAAACTGGTAAATAAAATGTGTATTATATTTAAAATTTTTGATTTTACTATATAAAATTTTATTTATATTGCTATTCAAACTATTTTGATAACAATATTTATTTTATCCCATGATAGGAAGTGAATATACGCCCGAATATTTTGATTTGGATGAATTAGAAGACCTCGTAGTTAGTAATGATAATACTAGTGAAGATGAGTTAGAAATTCCAATAACTACAAGTTCAAAGCCATCTACATAAAAAAATCGAAGAATTCCTGTTTGGCGGCACATTTCTGGAGCTAGTTCAAATGTAGTACTGAAATTGGCCCAATCAATTCCTGTTGGATTGAACCATTTATTATATTTTGATAACTGGTTTACGTCACTTCCTTTGATGACAACTTTATCAAAGAAAAAAATATTTAGCTTGGGAACTGTTAGAATCAATCGTTTGCCTGGCATCCCACTAATCAAGGACAAAGATTTGATGAAAAGAGGCAAAGGGTCCCATCAAGAAGTGACTGCTCTAGTTGAAGATACTGAAGTACGTGTAGTGAAATGGGCAGATAATAGAGTTGTAAACCTTATGTCAACTTTTGCCTCGGCAGAACCAAAGGCCAACTGTAAGCGATATGACAAAAAGACAGAACAAACCATCACAATCGATTGCCCCGCTATTGTGAAAACCTACAATCAGTTTATGGAAGGTGTTGATTTAATGGACTCGCTAATTGCACTGTACAGAATTCACATCAGATCGAAAAAATATTATCACAAATTATTTTTTCATTTTATAGATGTGACTGTTGTGAACTCTTGGCTACTTTATCATAGAGACTGTGAGAGCCTTCAGTTACAAAAAAAAAAAAGATCCAAAGTCTGCAAGAGTTCAAAATGAGCATCGCCGAAGCTCTTCTTCTTGAAGGAAAAAGTAATAGACCAACAAAAATAGGCAGACCTTCTACTAGCTCTACTGATGTTGAGTTTGCTAAAAAAAAGAGAAGAGGTCCTGCCACCAAAAGTATCCCTGGAAGATGATGGATGGTCTTCACCATTACCCTAAGGTCACAAACAGGGGAAGATGCAAAAATGTAAATTGCAAGAGTGCACCAGTATTTGTCTGCAGCAAATGCGGTTCATCTTTGTATCACAAAAGAAAAAAATTGTTTTGTTCAATTTCACACTAACTAAAATTATAAACAAATACATTTTGTATTATATTTTATAAATAAAATAAGTTTTCAGTTTTTTTTTTTTATTTAATAATAAAATAAGATGAAAAATAATATAGAAATGAAGGTGCATTTTTTATTCTTGTATTATAAATCCATGGACGAATATGACAATTTGGTTACATTTAAAAAACACATTTTATATTTTTTTAATATATTTTGGTTGTTATATATATTGGCAACTATGAAAGTAAAGAATAAAAACAAAAAAAAAAATTTTCCTGAAATTAAAAATTCAGGCATTATAGGGTTAAGGAGCTCTGTTCATGAAGTCACCCAGGGTTCTCCTGGGTCTTTAACTGGCCCTGGTTAGTACACTTGGTGAAACCAAACCTAGTGACACCACTGCCTTTACAGAATGGGTGCTTGTATTCACCCTGCAATGAACTGGCACCCCATCTAGGGATTGTTGCTGGGACAGACATGACCTTGGATGGGTGGATAGATGGAATAATTAAACATGCATAGCAATAATGTATAGCTCATTGCAGGGTGAATATAAGCACACACATACACTTGTAGCATCAAATTAGCTTCACCAAATCCCCTAACCCGCATGCGATTGGAAGGAAACCTAAACACAAAGTGGGAAAGCCCACCAGGAAAACATACATATTCCAGACAGGGACACCTGGAACGTGACCCCCATACTGCGAGGCAGCAGTGTTTCCTCCATGTCACCGTGCCTCTACATGTTTAATTATTTAAATAATGTATACTGTTAATAAAGTTAACAATTTATCTGTAAAATATAATATAGTAGGGAGCTCCACCCTCTGCTTGCTTCGCTCTCCAACCCCTTGTTTTGGTTAACTCAAAATACATTTTAAAGAGATTCGTTTTGTCTTGTTAGTTGTTATATACGCATTATGTTCACTTTTACTTTAAAACTTCAGTAAAAACAATATTTGGAATTAACCTGTCTTCAAGATTGCATTGAATTGTGATTCCTTGTTCGGTCTTACATCGTGATAATGCAATGTATAACTGGCCGTGAGTGAATATTGTGTCTTTCTCTCTTATAAATAAACCAACTGTTTTGAATGTTTGTCCTTGGGATTTTTTCACTGTCATTGCAAAAGCTATTCTCACAGGAAACCGTAAAGTTTTAATACAAATGGCATATCAATATCTCCTTTTGTGTCTAATGTTATTCGCGGAATATGTACTACATTACCTTTCTTGTCACCTGTTAAAATTTTACATGTTAGAATCGTTCTACCAATTTTCAATACAACTAATCTTGTCCCATTGCTCATTACGATACATCCTTTTTTCAACAGTAATTCGGCCGGTGGGAGACCGGATGGTGTTAATGTTTGTAGATATTCTGTGGGATATTGTAAATTGATGTTTTCATCTTCGGTACTATCATCATCAACTGTTTCAGCATTTCGACATGCAGATGCTTCTTCTTTGCTAAGTCTTTGTTTACATTTCTTTTTTTCAGAATTTGCACTCTTTTCGCTCCTGCGCTTTTGTGTTTCTTTTCGTCACGCCTCTCTTTCTGCTTTGCTTAATTTGGATGTGTCATCTTTAACTTAATATTTTTTTAAGCTGCTCTTTGTTCTGTGTCGTGGGATGTGAAAGTGTGTCTCTGTCTCACTTCAAATGTCTCTCTGTCTCTTTTCAAATCTGTCTGATGTGGATGTCAGTATGACGTGACTTGACCGTGTCGTGTGTGTCGCGGGACGTGAAAGTACAACGTGACTTTACGGTGTCGCAAAAGTGTCTTTCTGAAGTCCCTCTTTGCAGTGTCTCTCTGTGTCTCTTCAAAAGATCATGTCTCGTCGCCCAAAAAGTGTCCTCCCAAGTTTTTTTTTATGTAATTGAGAGACATATTTAATGCATTTCATCATAAAAATATCAGTTATACATCCTAATATTCTAACACCACACAGCTCCAAGTGGATAGCTCTTGGACATCTAAATCAACTTAGAAGCCAGTTATCATCATGGGACAGGAAATCAGTATGATCTCTAAATATGCACTCTCTTCTAATTCTTCCATTTGTGACATCTTCTAACAACTCTAAAACAGCCATGGTAGTTGGAATAGTTTGGCCATTCTATGCACCATTATATTGTTACAGATTGATTATAATCAATAGCCTTAAATTTGTAAACAATATGCAAACTAATTTCAGCGTATTTGTTAAAGCTTGCATCATGGAGGTGAATCTAAAAAAGAAAGAGAAAGCACATAGAAACAGAAGCCCTGCTTTGATACTGGGTGCTGACTGTTTGCAAAACCGAGCGGAATCTTGTGTACACATGTTCTGAGACTGCTGCGATAATATGTGTAGCTTTAGTATTTATTCATCTCAAAGTGAGTGTAGAAATGGGTATATTCAACATTTTTGTGCATATACACCCCAGGCCTTCTTGAAGTTATTGGAGGGGATCACATAAAGGTCCTAATGTAGGACACCATAGATCTGCTGGGAGATTTCAGTGCCCACGTGGGTAATGATAGAGACACCTGGAGAGGCATGATTGGGAGGAACAGCTCCCTTATCTAAACTCAAGTGGTGTTTTGTTATTGGACTTCTGTGCTAGGTATTGTTTGTCCTTAACAAACATGATGTTCGAAAATGAGGCTCATAATTGTACTTGGTACCAGAGCACCCAAGGCCAAAGAGCTATGATCAATTTCATAATTGTGTCATCAGATTTGTGGCCAAATGTTCTGGACACTTGGATGAAGAGAGGGGTAGAGCTGTCAACTGATCACCACCTAGTGGTTAATTGGGTCAGATGGAGGGGGAGGCACCTGGACAGACCTGGAAAGCCCAAGCAAGTAGTGAGGGTGGACTGGAAACGTTTGGGGGAGGCTCCTTTTCAGAAGACTTTCAATTCCAACCTCTGAAAGAGCTTTTTCTGTATCCTGTGGGAGGATGAAAGCATAGAGTCCAAATGTTGAAAGCCTCCATTGTGTAAGCAGCTGCAAAGAGCTGTGACCTGAAAGCCATAGGTGCTTCTTGAGGTGGCAACCCAATGGTGGACACCAGAGGTAAGGGATGCCATCAGGCTGGAAAAGGAGGCCTTCCGTGTATGATTAGCATGGAGACTGGGCCAAAAGTGCCACTGCCTTGGCGGTCAGGGAAGTAAAAACCTGGGTGTGGGAGGAGTTCTGAGAGACCATGGAAAGCAATTACTGAACAGGCTCAAAGAGGTTCTGGCAAATCATCAGGCGACTCAGAAAAGGAAGGCAGATATTCACCAGTGCTGTTCTCAGCATGGGTGGAGAAGTGCTGACCCGGACTGAGGATGTTATCTAGCAGGGATGCTGGATGAAGATCAGCATGGTGCTGCCTCAAGTGGAGGAGTTTAAGTACCTCGGTGGTTTGTTCGCAAGTGAGGGGAAAAGTAATGATGAGCTTGACAGACAGATTGTGCCAGCAAGAGTAGTTATGCAGTTGCTATACCGATCTATAGCAGTGAAGAAGGAGCTGAGTCAGAAGGCGAAGCTCTCAGTTTACCAGTTGATCTATTCCCCTACCCTCACCTATAGTCACGAGCTTTGGGCTTGACCAAAAGAATGAGATCATGGATATAAGGGGCAGAAATATGCTTACTCCACAGAGTGGTTGGGCTCTACCTTAAAGATAGGGTGAGAAGTGCAGACATTCAGTAGAAGCTCGGAGTATAGCCGCTGAGCCTCCACATCAAGGGTAGCCCCTGGTATAGATTTTCCAGGCATGACCAGCTGGAAAGAAATCCAAAAGAACTTCAAAAATCCCCAAAACCATTTCAGGGAATTTTGTGTTTCACAATTTTTCAAAATCTCCTGTGAAACAAATTTTATCACTACTTACAAATGTAATGAGAAGTCAAGCAAAATGACATCTTTTATTGGCTAAGATTACAATATGCAAAGTTTCAAGGCAGCTCGAGCCCCTTCTTCAGACAAGATCAACATACTGCTCAATGATTATATTTTGAGATTTTTTTTAAAGAAAAGGAAACCGAGTGTGTACACGGCTTGGTTTTTATATTTTTGCTTTTTTCCATTTACTAATCTGATAAGGTAAAAAGTTGTGTATTTCACAATACTACTCCATTTTTTTTATAAAATGTCTCCGGATTTCAGTCAGTGAAGGCAAACATTGCCACAGAAAAAAGAATTCTACCTTGAGTTAAGGTGGTGTGATTTTTGAGATGTGGTTATTTATGGCACACATATCTCTTTGAACTTGAACCAGAATGCTCTAACTCGGGTTCATCTAACCACATATTAATTTCCAACATCACAGCTGGGTCACTCTTCGGTGCTTTCACGTGGTTCTTATTCAGTAATGGCTAATGTGTCACTCTCCCATACACGTTAGTGTTCTGCAGGGCCCTTGATATGGGTTATTGAACTGGAGGAGAGGTGCACCAGATACTGAACTCCATAACATCTTCAAATTGATTGTTGCCCACTCTCTGGGTTCTCACACAAGTTTCTTCCTTGTCTGCTCAGAGTGCTTTGAGGTAGAACCATTTCTAGGCAGAATCTGGGTGGTTTAACATGGCATCCATGTGCTGATAATTAAACCAACAAAACCCACTGAGATAGTCAAATATTCATTTGCAGACTTTTCTTATTTTTACTTTTGCATGATGATATCTTTACCTTTGTTGGAATGCACTTGAGATCTTCAGTCTCTGATGTGCTAATTGATAGTGTACTCGACATAGTGAACTCATCATTAGATATGGGGGTCTTTCCTGACTATCTAAAGACTACAGTTGTTAAACCCCTGCTCAAGAAAAATAAGCTTGACTCCTTTGTTTTTGAATACTTTAGACCAATTTCTAACCTCCCTTTTTTAAGTAAAATTCTAGAAAAGGCAGTTATTAAACAGCTTAATGATTAGTTGATTGAACATTCTGTCCTTGAGAAGTTTCAGTCAGATTTTAGAACAAACCATAGCACAGAATGGAGCTGGTTAAAGTAGTAAATGACTTGTGGGTTAATGCGGACTGAAACCGTGTATCTGCTCTTGTTCTCTTAGACCTGAATGCAGAATTTGGCACCATAGACCGCAGTATGCTAATAAATCACCCCTGAAAGTGGGTGGCCCTCTCTGGCAGAATCTAAAATTGGTTTCAGTCTTATTTAACAGGTAGTGATGATTGTACTTCGGAGCCCCGTAATATTGTATATGGTGTACCACAAGGATCTATTCGGGGTTTTTTTACTTTTTTTCAGTCTATATGCTTCCATTAGGTCAGGTTATCTCAAAACACAAAGGCGAGCTACCACAGCTATGCAGATGGCACACAGTTGTATTTGTTGATGGTGTTTGATGACCCTGATGCTCTTGGCTCTCTGATCCAATGTCTTACTTGCATTTCCAAATGGATGAGTAGTAACTTTTTTCAAACTAAATAAGAAGAAAGCAGAAATCTTTAAGTGATTGGCAAATGTGGATATTGTGAGAATATGGGATTAAACTTGATACCTTAGGTTTAAAAGTCAAGACAGAGATAAACAATTCAGAGGTAATTATTGACTCTTACTTAAACTCTAAATCACATATTAACCATATTACATTTTTTCACTTAAGGAATATAGCAAAAGTCCATTTATAACTTTACAAGACATTTCAGTTGTATTCCTTATAGACTATATGGGTACAGAATTATCATATTCTTCATGGTTCTGCAATCTGTTCTAATCTCTATCTTTTCCGGTTCTTCTTTGGTGGTGATCTGCAGCACCAGCATCATGCAGCCTCCTGAGATGATGGATTGAAGGTGGGTGTCCCAGCTGTCCAGAAGATTAACATCATCAAATACTATCATGTCAAGCCTGAAAGCAAAGAGGACTGATTTACAGCCATTTATGTTACGTAGAATTCCCAGTGGGAATATGGGTGGTCTTTGTGGCCTTAGAACCCTTGCAGATTAAAGTTTTTTCCTTTAGCCTAACTGGATTTCTTTTTATGTTCTCTCGGCCATCTCTCCTTACCTTTTGCCTTTGTTACTTATTTTTATATTATTGCCTAATCTTATAAAGTTTTTCATTTCATATAATTTTTGTTGTTTTGTAAAGCACTTTGTGCTACACTACCTGTGTGAAAATGTGCTTATAAATAAATGTTGCTGTTCAGATGTCCTTCATATTCACAATGATTCCTTAACTCTGGGATTTACTTGTGGAGGTTAACCGTAAGGTAAACTACTGCCACGTCTATGGTAATAAAAATAAAATTAATCATGGGTAATTCCTTTATTGACTGTGTGGAGCAGATCTAGGCAAAGCCACACTTGTAGTGGATTTCACTCTGCACAAGAGAGGAGTCAAGCTGTAAGAGGCACCAATGACACTCCAATAATAGGCCCTTTGAGGACAACATTAAATCTGGGACTGCAGAGACACCACAAGCCAGTAGAGGGCTGTCTAACCTGGAATGCCTGGACCAGCAGGCAGTCACAAGATGACCTGATGGGACTCTGGAAGTGTTCATGGGAAGGGGCCTTAAAAGGATTTTCTGGTCATTGGGTCATCACACTTCGTGGCAGGGGGTGTCATGGACAAGGGTTCAACTGGTGGGAGGATGCAAGGTCAGAGTTAATGAAGAAAAGGTGTGGGAAGTGAGAAAGGAGTGTGCTGGAGTATGTTTGTGGTACCCCCACTGATAGGCGTGGGGGGGGGACGGACCGTATCTGTTAGTAAAGGCCTGGATGGCCACCAGGTTTATTAGCTTTCCTCTTTTATTGTTACTTTGAATTCTCCTTGAATTATTCCATTTTGCATTTATCATTTATTTCATAATTCAACATCATTTTTAGGCATTTTGTCTACTTGGACATATTGGGGTTCAGGGCTCTACAGGGCACAAGTAAGAATGTTAACTATGGCATTAACATGCAATTCACATGTAAGTGGTCCTCTGTATAGTGGATACTGTGGTCTACTGTCAAAGGTTTATCTGACACAGATAAAGGCAGCCTTGTGGGCTACTGGGGTATCTAGCTTGGAAATGTTTTGCCAGATTGGATTTGATTGGCTCCTCAGATTTCCATGTGGCATTACCACAGGATGTCTTCATAAACAAGACAGTGGAGAACCAATCCCAGCAGTAGAATACAAGGCATGAACCAGTCCAGAAATTGTCTCTGGGCATGGGAGTGAAACCGGCCTTTCACTTTAGTTTACATTCAATAATAAAGCTTGCAGGCACAGTGCATAGCTAGGAAACAAAATGCCAACTGCTATGCTAGAACCTATCCTACGGCAATAGATTTACAGGGTCACATTCGTTGTTTTTTTTTTTTTTAATTTAAAAGTATAATGCTGTGTTAAGAAAGTACATCACTACAAGAGATCTACTAAAAAAGTATAGTTTGGCACTTCACTTTAATCAGTCTTTTAGTTGTATATGACAAAATGGAAGCCTGAACAGTATGGATCTAAAAGTCTTTCTTTGCGAAATGACCGAATTGCTCAAGAGCACTGAAGGAAGAGCTGAAAGGAAGGCAGCCGTATCAACTTAAAATGTTAGAATTGGCCCAAGATGAACATGACTAGTGTTGTTTCTTTGCAAGCATTTTGTCCATGATAGAATAATTTTAAAAGAAAGGGACATCACAAATGAATAGAGTCCAGCATATGACTTTATTTACCACAGAGGCCATGGTGGCCCATGACAATCAATTGCATTTCAATATAAACACTCATCTCTCCTTGCAGAGCAAGCAACTGAATGTTACACAGTCAGCAGAGCAGCAGCAACACAATAAGGCCAAGTGTCACACCAGACACACAACGCTCTTCTGATTCCACTGCTTTCCATTTATTTAGGGCTGGGTTTACTCCATCAATAACAGTTCTCTACAGGCCTTGGCATTAAACTTTAACAAAACACCTGAACATGAAGTATCACGGAATGTTACAGTTCACCACAGCTTCTTGGGCCAGAGTCAAGGTGTGGGTTTTTTATTAACTGTTCTGCATTGTCTTCCTTCCAGAAAAAAAAACAGCATTTACACTGTAAGAAGGCCCTTTGTAGAACATGCCTGATGAACCAACAAGTTTTAATGCTATCATGAAAATGTTAAAAGGCCTCAAGTTGTTTAGGGATGTATAGTACGGCACATGTTAAAATCTGCCCAATTTTAGTCCCTTCCTCTCCTCCACACACATTTGGAGAAATCAACCTATTCATTTTCTTATTTTGCTTTTTTTCCATATCAGGGCTGTGGGAAGCCTGGAGCCATTCCTGAACGAGGAGATGGCCTATTCAGGATCCACAAACCCAGACCCCCTTCACCTTTGGACAATTCAGTGACAACAATGAACTTAACTTCATTTGGGGTTGTGGGTGAAAAAACAAAATTTCTAAGAAAAACATTCGAAATACAAACGTATTCATAAAGTATTCACATTAAAAGTAGCTGCATAAAAAAAAAAAAAAACTTTAGACTCCAAACCGTAAACACACATTGACTGTAGTGGTTTAGGACCACCAATCACTCCATTTGATTGTTTGTGGACTATGAGAACCCAGAGGCAAGCTTCACAAACTGTACACAGAAAATACCACCGTCAAGAATCAAGCTGGGCTCCAAGGTTTGTCTCGCCCACCACAGTACATGCTCTTTCTATGCATTAACTTTTCAAACCCTCTTATGTAATAGAAAGTCATGGGCAGTCAGAGCCCATCCTGGAGGAGTGACTTCTGTTCTCAGGGAGTACTCACATATACACAGGCAATTTCAAGTCACTTTTCGTTTTCTATAAAGAGGCATTTTAAGTAAATTGCTTTTCATTTGATTGCGTTTTGAAGTGTAACTCTACAGCCCAGCTGATGTTTCCTTGCTTGGTCAAGTCTAAGTTCCTGACATGCATAAAAACTGTCAAAGATGCAAACTTTAGAACCATCCTCTTCTATCAGGAAGCACCAAATTCTTTTCTGCGTTCTTCTGTAGACATCTTTTTAGCCTAGTGTGACAGTCAGTCAAGCTCCTTAATAGTAACATTTATATGATGATGTGCAGACCATGTGCAAAACTGCTTTGTTTCTTCTAATGGTTATTAGCAGTATCAATAAAAGGTCTAGAAATCAGACATGATGAAAAAAAAAAAAAAGTCTGTTTTTGCTGTCTACTATTATGAATTTTCCCTTGATGAATGGTTGTGCACAGAAATAAGGAAACTTTGCAGATTCTTCAAACAAATTTCTCAGCTTCTTTGGTATTTACATAACCAAGGAGATCTAACACTTAAAACGGTAGTGATGCACATCATGTTAACTAGCTAATCTAGAACACTAACAGAGCAGATGATCAGATGCCAGAAATGCTGGAACATCTACTGTACTTAAAGGAAGGGTGAAGCCATGGAAGGCAAGCTATAGTGCTGATGCAATGCGACTACAGGCTAAAACTGATGCAGTGCTCAGAAGACAATGTGATGTAACCATTAAGCACATGCTAACTGCTAAATATAACCATGTTTTTATAAGGAAATTCCTTTGCATATGCATGTTGCGCTAGCGGTCATTAGTGTTACTGGCTACAATAACACATGCATTAATCTTGCTCTGTTTATGAGGCAATCACTTATACATAATGTGTGATATCAAGGAGGGAACAGCACTAATCTGATCCTTTAAAAAGAAACCTGAGAAAGAATGTACTGTATGTAGCTCTCCTCCTTTCTACTAAACTACACTGTCTGCTGATCTTTTATTTACACAAAAGAATCCACAGAATTTCACATAAAATCTTAGTTTTCGCCAATGGCAAATGTAATTTGTTATGCTTCACTTCCTGTTATATTTTTAATATCCATTCCAGCATTTGCACACCTGCTTATTTCATTTTAGGCACTGAAAATCAAGCTTTAAAGGACTACTCCTCCCATGTTTTTTTACATGTTACTTAACCCCATGTAGTTTGTAGTGATGGGCAAAAAAAAGTTTCTAAAGAATGGGCATCTATGGAAACCAATGCTGGACCATATTCTGTCATAAGATTTGTTATCTCTGTTTTCCATGACAACTTAAGATTAAAAATTGTTCTCTGCCTTCACTACAGAGCACATGGGGTGAATAACATACTGTATAGAAATATAATTTCTTGGAGGAGAATTCCTTTAATCCTAGCAGCAGATTCTTTGGGCTGTAGGGCAGGAATATGGTCAAACACTAAACTGAAAGAACTACACATCCTGGAATCAAACCTTCAGTCCAAGTGCTACAGGATGAAAACAACTTCCTCTACCAGCCTGACATCTAACACTTTAGGACATGTGGCCGCAATCCCCTTTACTGCTCATCATCATGTCTGTCACATTAAAAGATATCTGCCTACATCACTTACACCACCTCCTACCTCTTGCAGCACAAAGACTACCTGGCTAACAGTGCTGACTAACAGCTCCAGGGACCTGGGCTAAATTCACTCAGATTTCACATTCTCCTTTTATCTGCATGAACTTTCCTTGGATTCTCTCAACAGCTCCCACATACCAGATATCTGCAAATCAAAACGAACCCCAGAGTGAATGTCTCCCATTCAGGGTTAACTTCTGGCTTGTTACCTACTGTGGCGCTGATGTAAGCTTTGGCTTCTTACAAAACCTTTGTAAAAAGTATGGGGTTAGGAAATGGACAGATATAAACTCAACGTTACATTTATTATGAAGGCTTATGCAAGGTCTAAGTAATACTGATCTTGATATTTCTGTATAGTGTGTAGCACAAAGACATTTATGTTTTTAAATCTTAAATGTGGCTTTACATAAAATGTGAGCTTTACTACTGTATAATATTTATGCTTGTATTTAAAGTGATGTCTATTTTACCCTTTCATATATTTTTTTTAAAATGTGCATTTCCATGTTGGTATTCATTTAAATTTTTTTCCACCTCTGTCCTTTGCAGTATCCATTTAATACTTACAGTATATTGTAATGTTTTTTAATTGAAATGTTATTTATTTTATCAGGTAGATTGTCATTTTTTAGTTTTATAACACTTAAAGTGACTTTACTGATTGAGTTTAAAGCGTACAATATATTTTCATCTGTTTTATAGCCCTTAAAACAGGCTAAATGTGTTCTAAATACCAAATGCAAATTTATTTTAATAAATATGGTTATAGCAGAACACGGTTTTATTGACTGAACTTTTTACCTTGTATGTACTAAGTGTAGTAGGGATGGTGCCCCCACAGTACAAGTTACTTCACCTCAGGACTTGAGCACCAAAAAAGCAAGAACCCGCTCACCCTCTGCCACTGCAGCACGGCTGCTGATTGTTCATCATTGCAGAACACAAGAGAGCTCTGTTGGTCCACAAGACAACATGAGAGGTGTCTTCACTATCTGCGACTAGTCCATCCACATTAGTCCTATTACGTGAGCACAGAATTTTATATATTTACACAGGTGTTTATTTTTATAATTAAAATGAAAAATATAAGATAGGCTATTACAAGCCAAAGTATGTATATTTTTGTTTAGTGCATATAGAAAATGTCACATAAGACTTTTCACAAAAATCTAAAACTTAATTTCAAAACATCAGATAAAAAAAGAACTTGAAACATTATTATCTTTTAGGGCTTGGCACACCAGATCAGTTGAATCATGATGGGTTACCTTTAACTGGCAAAACAAACTCAAAGAAGCCATGTCCCTAAAGAATACCACAGAATGAAATGCATCCTTTGACACAATAAATATAATACAATCCAGATCATTTTGTCAGTGGATACACCATGGGACTGGAGGCAAAATGACTTTGCAAGCTTCTAACTGTATGTTGGAAGAACTTCCTCATTAAAACAGGCATGTGTAGCAAAACAAAAAACAAAACACGATAAACTCCATGCACAGAGATAACAACTAATTCACAACTGCTTATGGTGGCCAAGATCCAAAAATGAAGGCAAAACAGGTAGAGAACTGCGAACTCAGCATCTCAATGTCATTTTAAGGCAGGAAAAGGGAATATCCAGCATTTAAGAAACTCAAGAGTACTCAACCTCTAAAAGCAGATTTCCTTAAATATAATATTAAACAAAATATATAGAAAATCTTAAAAAAAAGGCACTGGTATAAACAGAAGATACTTAAGGGTGCTATTACACTTGGGCACCTAAAAAAATCTAAAACTCTTAATTAAACATGTTTTAAAAGATTACCCAATATTACAAAATAAAAAGGAATGCAAAAAATAATAAAATGAATTCAATATCAAAACACAGAAAAAGCAGTATAAAATAAGTAGAGATAATCCAGAATTCAAAGGGAATGTTGCTGACAAAGATTAAGGGTCACCTTCTTTTAAGTCATACCTGTGAGGACAAAGAAAAACATAAAATTAGAAATAAGACATTGTTATTCCATAGCATGCTGTAAACTCACTCATTGGATTGGTCACAAATGTCTTAACTGCTGCTGACTCAACACCTAAGGTATAAAGTACAAGCTGTGATTTTGAGCTTCAATCAAGACATGAAAGTCTTGTCCAAGAATGCAGGATATAGCAAACAGTACAGTTGAATGTCCACAGGTGAAACAGATTATTAGGCATTATGTTGCCAACCAACCACATCTCATTTAACTTTTAGCACCATGAGGAATTATTAACCAGAATCTCAGTAACACACTACTCTGCCAATGTCTGGATGTATAAATAAGTAAATTTACACTGAGCTGCCAGTTTATTAGGTCAACCTAGTGTGGTGAGCCTCCTTTAGTTGTTGTCCAGGCAGGGATCCTACAAGATACTAGATATATTATTCAGGAATGGTGTACCATGACGAAATGATTGTGTGGCACAGTTGGTGCAAATTGGACAGTTGCATAATCTTGCTCTGAAGAGCCCTTTCTGCTTGACAAGGGTGACATCCAAGGACTGTGAGGATCACTGAAGCAATCAATGTTCGCTGTCACATTCCCGGAACAATGTTCCACAATACAGTGCAAGTGTTTATCGGAATATGGATAAATAGTAGCCATGAAAAGATGAACTTGGTCAGTAACAATGTTCACATTTACCTTCCAATTCAGATTTTCTTCAGTGGCTAACAGAAGCTCTAATATGCGTTAGAAATATACTCCCTAACCATCACAATGCTACCACCAGTCTGTACAGTTGACCCCAAAGTCATGTATCTCAATCCAAATTCTGGTCCTTTCATCAGCAAGATGGAAAAGGAACCTGGATTCCTCTGAACAAAACTTTTTTCCACTTGTAAGTCAAGTTTTGATGTTTCTTTGCCCACCAGAGATGTGCTTTCTTGATTTTCGTGGGCAGCATCAGCACCAGATATGGTACTTCATTGTTGTGGCCCATTCAAGAGAAAGTCAGAAACACAGTGGAATCTAAAATAACATTATGCACACCAATATTAATTTGTTTCTAATTTGCCTGATTGAGGTCTGTCAGTCTCCTTTGATCCCTCTGATCTAAAATCTGATTTCTTCCACAGGATCGCCTATAACTTTGTTTTTGTCACCATTCTTAGTAAACCCTTGATATGGCAGTGCGCCTATGATCATATTAATTAGAAAAATTATTGAACAAACACAACTAGCAACAACTAACAGTCCACGTTCAAAACCAGGGTTTTCTCACTGTAATATTTAAGTGAACACTAACTGATGCTAGAAACACTGGTTTGCCCATATTGTCTCACACTGTTATCACATGACATAACATGAGTTGGAATGTAGAATTTGTGAGAACGTGTGAAGGGAGGATTCATCTAACAAACTGGCAACTCATCATTATGCTGCTCTTTTAATTTTTAGATCTTGCTCCGAGTTCTGTGGAAGAATACACTGACGTGTGTCATGAATGGCAACACCAGATTATTATAACTGTTTCCTGTTCTGGGAATTCAGAATTAACCTGTTACACAACTTGCATAAAGTAATTTTACAGTATCATGATAAAAAAGGTTTGCTTTTTTGTTTAATGTAGATAATAATGTACTGTACTCTACTGAGTAGTGTCTAATGTGACAGTGAATTAGCTCGCTCGCTACAGGACAGGGCAACTGAAGGCACTGTGCAGCTCACTGAATTTTAATTTTAGGCACTCTAAAATTAAACTTTCTTTGTTCTGTAACCCTTATTTCTTTCCTTTACCTCATCCTTGTCTTACTGATTAACTTTCCTGTTTACTCCATTATTTAATTTCTACTATAGATATGTTTACTTGTACCATGGCAAAGAATTAATTACATAAGATGAATATATACATAGGGTAATCAAAGAAGAAAACATCAGAAGGAAAGCAATGTTCGAGTAGAATATAGGGGCAGAGAGACCCACCACAACAGTAAGCAGTACTACTGTATATACAGACATTCACTAACTATCAACTATATTCAGATGCACCATATCTCAAAATTTTATTTACTACAGGCACTGCCCTCATAATTTTACCTTGAGCTATTCAGTCATAAGTCAGTCCTTCCCTTCACCAAAAAATGCTGGCAAATTATACTTACCATTCTCCAACCCCGGAAGACAGGTCAGCCTGTGACAAGTCGATCAGGACCTGTTTAAAAAGCAAAACCACCAGAGTGACAAAGAGCTAAACACACCAGCATGAGAGATGATCAAAACTATCCCATCTAGGATGGACATGGCCTCTAGTGAGGGTATGAGAAAGAAATGAGGAAGCCAGTACCCAACCCTACCTCACTATAACACTTCTACATCAGGCCTTGCACTCTTGCACTTACTAACACATTTATCCGACTAAAGAAGCTAATTCCATGCTGAGCTCCGGCAGCGCTTCTTTTACGGAGTGTCTTTAAATCCAATAATTCTATTAATACCTATTATATCTGCTAGCCATTTCTCTTAAAGGCAGGATGAGCATGACAGTACAAGATAGTGAACCATGGCTAACTATATCCTTTTGAATAAACAGGTAACAGGATGTCATGTTATGTGGAAATCATATAAAGATTTTACTAAAACATCTGACTGGTGGAAGAGGAGTAAAGACTCGTCCTATTACACTAATTCACTAACTTTACCTTTCCAATCAGCTCTCTTTCTCTGGACATGAAGGAAACGCTGTTCTTCACAGAAACCTCCAGCTTCCTTTTACGGACTTCCTCCTTTGCCATTTCAAAATCAAACCTGGAATCAGCAAGAGGACAATGAATAAATGGAGGATATGCAGAAACTGTTAAAATAAATCTATAGTAGCACTGGTAATGCAGGCCAGGTGGCTTGTATACTAGGCCTCTAAAAAGAAAAGAAAAACAATTCCAGTAAGAACTAATTTTTTTACTATGTATGATTCAAAATCAATTCACAAATTCCAAAAAGCTATTTTTTTTCCAAATGTTCTAGTTTTATAATAAAATGAAATTACTGTGCACGTTTACACACACAGTTCCAGAAAGGACAGTTTAGCCTAGATAAAAAAAAAAGTTTTAAATAAAGTTTGCTTAAATTGCTTTTGCATCATATGGTACATGCAGAGGATACCTTGTCTTGCGGGTAATTTAAAATTTGCATTTACCCATCACTTTAGATGAAAATCTGCCCAAACCGGTGTGTAGAGGGTTGATATAGTGGAAAAGGTTTGTAGAAAAAGAGTGGGAGAGGATGTGTGAAGTGACAGGAGGTGTGAGGTGATTAAAGAAGGATGTGGATGAAGTAACTAGGAGCGGAAGGAAAAAAAATGCTGAATAAATTCAGGCTAAAAAAATGTGTGACCAAGTCAGTGAAATAGTGCATCTGAAAAGGATGGTTAACGGTGTGCTAGAGGTGTCTATATAGTGCATGTTGGCAAGTATGTGCTCCATACCAGAAACAAATGGAAGCCCATTGGTAATGGAAAGTTAAGGGTATAGTTTTACTTAATGAGTGAATTTTCCTGATATTCCAGGAGGTTAGGCCGACCATTGGCTATAACCTACTACCTGGAGTTCCACATGGATGAAACAGGCATTCAGTTTATCATGGTGGAGCTGAATAAGAATTCAAGGGGAGCCATGAATAACTGTGACAGTCATTCAGCATTGTTAATTTTTTTTTATTATTATTATTTGTTTGCTTGTTATATGCAAGTGAAGAGCCAGGCCAGTTGCTCTTTTGGTCGTGGGGCCACAATGCACTTAAGCCATGACACAGGTCCGCAATGTTGGGTAAAGACCATTTTGTGTATAAAGGGTACACAAACACGGACAATTCATATGAGTTTATAGGCAGCACATGTTATGTTGCATATTTGAGTAAATGTTTCTAAAGCCAAAAATCGTACTGACTTTTATGTAAATTATTAATATACACTAAATGGATAAAAGTATTGGGACACCTGACCATTACACTAACAGGGACTTTAATGACACCGCATTCAAATACACACACTTTAATATGGAGTTGGTCTACTCCTTTACAACTACAATAGCTTCCACTCTTCTTGGAAGGTTTTCCACAAGATGATGGAGTGTTGGCGCAGTGGTAGCGCTGCTGCCTCACAGTAAGGAGACTTGGGTTCGCATGTTCTCCCTGCATCTGCGTGGGTGTCCTCCCACAGTCCAAAGACATGCAGGTTAGGTGCATTGGCGATCCTAAATTGTCCCTAGTGTGTGCTTGGTGATGTGTGTGTGTGCCCTGCGGTGGGTTAGCGCAACATAAAACGCTAAATCATTTTGACCACTAAATCCTTTTCAGGAGAGTGTTTCCTATCTTGTATTTATGATCGACATTCCCTTTTGCCCATCCATAGCGTTTTACATTCCTACATTAAATTGCATTTTTCAAGTGTTCACCCAGTTCTGAAGCTTGTACTTCTGCCGAGTATTTTTTTAATTGTTTTTGCTGCCTTCAAAGTGTCTGCCATTCCTGCATTTTTAATATCATTTGCGAATTTCTCAAGTTTATTAAGTATACTGTAATCTATGTCATTAATATTAACCAGAAAAAAGTAATGGTCCAAGGACAGACCCTGAACTTCACTGATGAACTCACTCCATGCGATTGTTCTCTTTGTCTCCTGCCAGTTAACCAGCTTGAGATCCAAATTTTCAGGTTACCTCTGATGCCCAATTTCTACTTTCAAAAGAACGCAAGTTTATAAGAAATTAGGGCTGGGTGTTACAACAGTGTATTGCAAAATTGTTTATGTATGATTAAATACACTGGGTTATCATGCTATCCAGGGTTGCTTTCCATGAAACTAGTCTAGTTAGAAAACAGATCTGCGGGTCAAAATATCTGTTTGGCCAGGTGCAATTTTTTAGGATTTTGAAATGTGGTTGAGGCAGTGCTGTAAAGGTAATGCTGTAATTTGTTCTAAATTTTTAATTAGATTTTTTTTTTTTTTAATTTCACTGTCAGTACAGAACAAATTAAATCGGCAGTAGAGATATCAAATGAACCAAAAATTAAGATTTGAATACTCATATTACAAATAAGCATATAGTCAAATATACTCAAAAGTAGATTAAATATTCTGGGTGTTACATATACGTTTGTAACATATGCCCTTTTTTTATATTTTTTACTTTTAATATTTTTACTTGTGAACTGTCAAAACACCGTGACATTTATGGCTCAGCTGTTAAAAAAAAAACAAAACAAAAAACCTTCAAACATGTGAAAACAAAGCTCTTCACAAAAACTAAATTCTCTGTGTGCATAAAATAAAAGCAGAATGGCACCCATCTTGTTTGTACACAAACATTTTGTTTCTCCTCTTCCTTAATTTGCAGTTGCCCAAGATGTAGATTGAGTTTTAACTGTGTGCTAGCTGAGGTAAACAAACATTGATGACATTGAAAAAGTTTTTAAAATGGTGACTTTGAAGCAGATAAAACAAAAGGAAAGACATAAATATGGTACGGTATAAACCAGTAAAAACATGAAATCACAGAAGGTTAACAAATGCAAGTTAACTTAATTTACATTTCACATATCAAAAAAAATTCTAAAACTCACCAGTCATATGTGAGTCACTAACTGTAGAAAATATTTAATAAAAAATACAGGGGCCTGTTTGGGAGCAGTAATTTGGAAGACATTGGGGGTCACCATGGAAAATACTTGGAAAGAATTATTATGTGGGAGAAGTAAGTAAAATATACTGTAAATAGCAAATTTAATACAACAGGCAAGGAGAACCTCTTTTAGATTTGTATGTTGGGTGTTTAGGGATATCCAGCCCTACCTCTTAATTGTAATGTTTAAACCCACCAATACACACCTTTCATTAAAGTCAGGGTTGAGTGACTTTTTCTTTACTGCTGTTTTTCTCTTGGTAACACGATTCTTGTCTGGCAGCAGAATCAGAGAGACATATGGATCAGAGCCATCTTTAGAACAAGGTTTCAACTTCCTGTGGAAAAATAAATGCAGATAATGTGAAACAGTCTGGAAAACTGCAGCACTGCAAGCTTGCATATCCAGTTATTAACATGAGGTAAAGACACAAGCATACAAAACAGTGCCATCATACCTGCAAGAGTGGACCAACAGCACCAGCCTGTGTTCTTCATCAACATATTGTATAGTTAATCTAACCTGTCCAAGGCTTGACTCCTCCTGCCCACTCTTGCTGCAAAAGATGAAAAAGAAATTCAAAGAACTGGAATTATGGTCCACATTATACTGTTTTTTTTTCTCCGGACTCATAAAGCCACATTTACAGCTACCGTATTACAAAGTGGCATTGCCATTCCTTTCCTTTGGAATGGTGCATGAAACTGCACACTTATCAACAAACTCCTACTTCAGCCAAAGTACAATTTTTAGACAAAGAAAAGATACATTTCTCCATGGATCTGCTATCTAGATATATATAATTCACTAAGGCAAGACAACCATGGAAAGCACGCCGGAAGGGGCGTGGATTCACTAAGCCACCGACAAGTGAGACACCTATGGTGCACACAGGAAGGAGCCACGCCCACCAACTCCAAGACCATTGGATACGACGACAACTCACAGAGCCACGCCCACCAACTCGGACGTGACGACACAGAAAAACCGGCGTCATTTATATTCGTCTGTCGTAGAGGTCACATGCAGCTCCGACCCACGTTGACTGTTAATAGAGGCATGTTTCTCACGGAGGTGAATCGCCATAGGCGGCGTGTAAAACTGTTTGCGAAGGGTATCCCATGGGATCCTTAAAACGTTCCTTTACAACTGAGGTTAAAACACAATGAAGTGAGCAGTCTTTAAAAAATGAGTTTTTGGTTACGACGCACGACCACGTGCACTATAGCAAATTGTTTTACACGCTACATACAGCAATTCGCATCCGCGACAAACATGCGTCTTCTTAGATACTCCTGCACTTTGTACACACCCCCCTCCCACCATGGTCGGGTGTCTTGGTGGATTATATATAGAAAGGCAGCCAAAACCGCACAGAGCAATGAAAAGTCTACGTGAGTCACAGGTGCATCTGGACTGTACAAAGATGACAACGACTCAAGTGACGAGTTGGAGGTGGGCACATGAGCAGGCAGTGTATACTGAACGAGAAATCAGCAGACTAGCATGACGGAGGGAGCGGAGTGGATGTCTTTCTCCTCTCCTCCCGTTCCACCCTGAGCGCCACATGGACGACTGTGTGTTGGTTCGTTCCGTGCATTGGTTAAAACTCAATGAAGGAAGCAGTCTTTAAAAACCAATAAGCCCTGTGCCTCTGTTTTATTACCGTCTCACCTTTTTCACCAATGCAGGCCCCGCAACAGGCGATCCGGCGGCGTCATTCCCATGACCCCCGGCAGCCAACCGGGTAACAAAGTCTTTGGGTTCAGGGGAGTATGGTTACAAAGCTGAAACTTAAAGGAATTGACGGAAGGGCACCACCAGGTGTGGAGCCTTTCGCTTCATTTGACTCAACACAGGAAACCTCATCCGGCCCGGACACGGACAGGATTGACAGATTGATAGCCCTTTCTCAATTCTGTGGGTGGTGGTGCATGGCAGTTCTTAGTTGGTGGAGTGATTTGGCTGGTTATTTCCGAAAACGAACGAGACTCCCGCCTGCTAAATAGTTACACGACCCAACAGCGGTTGGCGTCCAAATTCTTAGAGGGACAAGTGACTTTCAGCCACGTGAGATTGAGCATTAACAGGTCTGTGATGCACTTGTATGTCCGGTATTGCACGCGCGCTACACTGAATGGATCAACGTGTGTCTACCGGCGTGGGTAAGCCGTTGAACCCCATTCGTGATGGAGACCGTGGCTTCCAATTGTTCCCCACGAACGAGAAATTCCCAGTATGTGCGGGTCATACGCTCACACTGATTACGTCCCTGCCCTTTGTAAAGCCCCCCCATGGTCGGGTGACTTGGTGGATTATATATAAAAAAGCAGCCGAAACCGCAAAGAACAATGAAAAATCAACGTGGAAACCGACTGAGGCGGTGTTTGGAAAATTAACAGTCAACGTAACTCACAGGTGCGTGTGGACTGTACACAGGCAGCGACTCAGGTAGGGAGTTGGGGGCGGGCACATAAGCGGGCAGTGCGTACTGAACGAGCGCCATTCAACCCCGTCCTTCGCTTTGGAAGGAGAAAGCGCGACAGCGCTCCTCCGGTTTTCAGTCACTTACAATTGTATGTTGGTTCAAGTGCATTGTTGCAATGTTACTTTTCTTGGTGGTTTCTTAAATTACGGATTTTTCAAATGTTTATTTTTTCCTCTGTGCTTAAAAATCATTTAAAAAGCGGCCTGATTATGCGGCGTAGCGCCGCAGGTTGGCTAGTAGTATGAATTTCTGTCTGCATGCAACATCTGTTATTTCTATCTGATAAAGCAATATCAATCACAGTTGAATGACATTCTTTCTAGCACATCTCATGACTCTCAGGCGCCTGTTTCATCCTGTGATCAGCAAGGTGAATGAGCACAACTCATTTTTGTAGCCTCGAACAGCAAACAACTCAATACACCAATTGTCATTCAAAAATTTAGAATTGTGCACACACAAGAATCTAAAGGAAAACCTGCTTCTGTTTTCTGTAGTAGATTTCCTATTCCTTAGGACATGACTTGCAAAAAAGTTTTAAAGGAAAGTGAGATACACACAATCAAGACAGACCTATGTAAAAGTAAGAATGTATTTTATACTACTAAGTGAACCCTCAAATGACTGCTACTGAAGTAAAAGCCAACACTGAAAGACCAGGACAATGGAACACAAAGTGTACTCTCCTTCTACGTGTACCCTCAAGACCTCTGGTTAAAGCACTGCCTCCATCCCTTGAGAAGTCAGCACCTGAACAAAAATTAAGTGCTATTATTGCTTCAAAAGCTATTTTGTTTCTTGTAATCTTATAGAAAAGTGTAAAATCCAGTGGATATATTATTGTATGTACTATATTTCTGGTGGCTGGTTTTAATTAAATGTGTATCAGGTAAACCTTTAGGTTCTGTGAGTTTCTTCCTCCAAATTTAAAGAAAAAACTAAACTCCCAACAGAAAACACCTTACATTAAATTCCCAGCTTGTATCTTTAGACAATATATACAACACACACACAGGTTTTGGGAGAAGAAACTCCAGCTACATCCAAGGAAAGAAGGCATAAGGAAATCTATGAAGGAGGCTAAGATTTTTCCTTGAACCACCTATGAGACAAGAAATCTTCAAATCTTCAAATACATTTAAAAGTCAGTCTCAAATGAATGATATGTCCTTGTAGGATTCTTTGGGAAGTAAATAAAACGGAGAAATGTATTTGGATAATTCAGAGCCTTCTGTATATGGTAAAGAAAGAATGAAAGCCAGTCAGTTTATGTTTTATATTGTTTGCCTATTGTCTTTTAGGTCTAGATATATACATGCCTATATATGTCAGGGTTTAAATAAAACAGTAACATTTCTGTGCTATTTTAATTTATTCTTCTTTATCTCAAGTTTTTCATGGCTGCTGCCATTTAGTTGCTAGGTCATTGTGTGTTTCTAGGCATATATTCTAGGCCTTTGTCTTTTGTGTGATGTCATGGGCAGCCAGCTATTCCATAGCAGATCAGATGGCAGCTGGCATGCAAAATTTGTGAAAATAAAGGAGAGATTCTGCAAAGGAACAAACAATTCTTGATCAGTCTTCTAAAAAGAAATTCCCTTTTGTTTATGACAACCATAAGTTTAATGGCTTAGAGATTTGTTCTGTGTTTGTATGGTAATCTCCGATTTACTGCTTTGACCCTGCCCTATTTGACTACTCAGACTAAGCAGATCAATGCTTAAAACATAACACACAACCCCCCTTAAAGCACAATACTATGCCGCTTTAGCATACTGCATTTGAAAGTGGAAAATGATAAACAATAAAATAAAAACAATTTACATCCTGCCACTCACCATAAAGCATCACAAAAATGGAAGTACAATACAAAGGGCAGTGAAAGTTGTGGCGAGTATAAATGAATACCAGTTTCACTTAACTCTTTTTCCTTTTCCTTTTTTTTGCAAATTTAAGAGACCTATGCCAGGTTAGTGACCAGCTGATATCTTTCTGTGTCAAATAAAAACCTTTCAAATTCACACCACCTATTTTATTCTATGTACAAAAATGTTCTTAGTTGTCTCCATCTCTATATAATGAGGTTTGTTGTCATTATCATCATTACTGTTCTAACAGCCATTGTTTGGATTTATCCAAAATGGCCAGTTTCTACCCAAACCTAGATCTTATACCTCAACTTCCCAGGCATCTTTGAAATTAATTTTATTATTTCTAGGTAATCCACCACTATCTCCTTCCACTTCCAATGCCTAGCACCTAGTTAGCCTCCACATATTTTAACTAATCATCCCTCCACATGTCTGAATCATGTCAGTTTGTTTCTGCTTGTTTCTCCTTAGCACAACATCTATTGCCTCCACAACACACCTTTTTTACAACTTGGTATTCATCTTCTTCTCATTCTGTGACATACCACACATCTATCAATCTATCCATCTTATCGCATTATTTGCAAGTTCTTCTCATTTCTGCCTTCAATGGTCACTTCTCAGCATACTACACCCCACACAGATTTCTTAAACATTTTCCTTCATTGTCAGAGAGGCTGCTTTAGAAATCAGAATGATGATATTCCAATGCAACACTTCCTTTTACTATTACTGTCATTCATTCTATAAACAGGAACTAAAAATAAAAAAAAATATTGACTCAACCAGTAACTAATGACTGCTCTGCTCACTGGTGAATACTATGCCTGCCCACATAGGATTATGCTAGAATGACAGCTACCTTGGGGAGGAAACTGCTCTCTGACGAACATCCTGTGCAGAACTTGGGGTGTCCTTGCTGGGAATAGTGACTGCAGGAGGGTCCACTGCCCCTCTATGATGGTCTTCAGGTGTGGTACTGTCAGGCTCAGGATGTCCAATTTTTGGCTCAGCAATGCCTCGCTTCATAGATTCAGCTTGCAAAGCGGTGCTCTTCAAAATCTGCATGAAAACCAGAACTTAGAAACTTGCTAAATATCAGTGTGATATAGGGAGCATTTGACATATAAATATATGGTAGCTTACCCGGAGAGTGGCACGTAGGAGAATCTGACTATCTGTACCAGCACCATCCAGAGGTAGCCACTTGTCCAGAGTTAAATCCGGTTTAGTCAATAGGTCCTTCAGTGATATGACCAGAGAACCAATAGAAAGAGACCAATCATGTTTGAGCTGCAAACATAAGGAGACAGATCAATCAATCCGATGGTCTTTAGTGTCAGTAATGATACCATCATAATACAGAGGAATTAAGATTAAAAATAATAAAAAAAGGCTCTGGTAAAATTAACATTGTTAAATGGTACTATATCTTAAAAGAAAAATGCATTTTTGAAATATGCAAGAAGATTGTGGATAAGACCCAACATCAAAAAAAGAGAGCAATGAACTAAAGTAGTGGGTCAACTGTGTAAAGGTGCTATGGATAACACCAGTATGCAACAAAAAATAATGGGAATCATCAGGAGTAAAGTAGTTAGAACAAGCGAGACCGTTACCAGAAGACTAATTGAGAGAGAACATCAAACTCAAATTGTAAGCCAAAACCCATAATCAAAATACTAAAGCTAAACTCAAGAGCAGGGAATTCTTTAGAGGACAATAAGGAAAAAAACAGTGCAAAAGTTTTTGACAGGAAATATGGGTCTGCCATTCCGATCTTTGTACTGTTGCACCAATTATGACATTATCGGAACTTCAATGACTGCTCTCGCGACCAAAGATTTGGCACAGCATCAGCAACTGCAAATGCCAGTGACTGGAAGTAACCAAAATGACAATGAGCTATTTTAAAATAAATTATATTTATGAAAAGGAATAAAAACACAAAAAAGGGAAAAATATGAGTATGGAATAAGAATCATAACAAAAGAACAGAAGCTGATTTTCGTTTTAAGTTATTCATTAATCAAAGGCAATTAATCTGCCTAGGGCTGAAACCACACCGCACAGCACTGTCAATTTTTTACAAAATAAAACTAACAGAATATAAACAAGGAGAGTGATTAAATATGGTTTGAATTTAAATTTAAAATTGACTGTAACAAAAAGTTAAGAATGGTACTACGCAACAATTATATTACATCATGTTTAGAAAACAGATGTATAGAAGAATAATCACATGAAAGATCTTTGAAATATGAACTGCTTTCTATTTACAAGAACACAGAAATAAACTTAAGTTCGACAAATGTTTTACTAGTATCAAACCACACACTACTAGTCAATATACTAGTGTTTATTAATTAGTTTATTGAATTTTTAATGAACCTTAAAAACAAGATAATTTATCAGTGAGGAAATGCTGTTACTACATAACACTGCCTCCCTTTTGTGTCTGAAGAGGTGCAATGCATTGGCTGAGAGTTGCCTTCTGCCTTTTCTGCATGGGTACAGTAAATTGTTACAGTTGCATGATGCAAAGGAAGAGTACAGTGTGGGAGGAAACCGGAGCACTCGGAGTAAACCCACGCACACACGGGGAGAACATGCAAACTCCATGCAGGGAGGACCCGGGAAGCAAACCCAGGTCTCTTTACTGCGAGGCAGCAGTGCTACCACTGCACCACTGTGCCGCCCGGGGCAAGAGGTTCTACATTTAATGTGTACTATCTGATAAATTTTAAAATAGCTCCAGTAGAAATACATTACACAGCTAAAATCTGTTTCAAACCTCTTTTTTTATTTTTTCATCATTAAAATAGCTTACCCTTTTTTCCTTTTGTATACACTAACTCCATTATTTTTACTATCAATCATCCAAACAGAGTCATTTTTTTTTTCTGGAAAAGATAATATTACTTGATTGCACCAGATGTTGGTCCATCTTGTTTATCAAATAGGTAAAATGAAACTAATCTCTCTTTATAATAAACAATGCCTTCTATCCCACTTACTTTAACTTTACTACTCCATTCCCTTATGCCACCGACTAATTGTGCGGCTGCTTAAAGTGAAATTGAATTCTAAAGACAAAAAGAAATTAGACATGAGGTTGTAAATGACATGCTTGCAGTATTCATGGGGAAAAAAAGTTAAAAGTTTGTGATTTGTGGATGACATTAATCTTAGGCTACACCACAGCCTCCGAACTAAGTATTCAGTATAGCTAAAGCCAAAATTGCATTATGTGACATCTAATTGGAGGTGATGTCAAACTTAATGACTGCAGTTATCAATTTGTTTGCCTAGGTATGTCAGCTTACACAACTACATATTGACAAGCATATCCAATGACATAACTGTATGACAACTTTCCAGAACAGTTTCACATTGCCATGACTCTGTAATAGACTAAGTGGGTAAACAAATTCAAACCATAAAATTGGAAGGTTTCTAAACATGTGGCAGAATGAGCTATAATCTCTCTTAGACTTCAAAACAGTGCCAACTACCAGAAACATTAATCATAAATGTAGCCATGTTCACCTTGGGACACCTAGAGACCAACTTCTACCTTGTCCCTCACTGTTTGGATCAAGAAAAACAAACCTCAATGCCATCCAACTACTACCATGAAAACCAAATTATTGCATGTTTGAATTGAACAGCCAAATAAATTCATAATCATCAACCACATGTTTTCACAGTCTCGCCACACTAACACTAGTAATTTTACTTTGAAATCAAGCATACTTGGAAGTAGGGGGAGAAAGGATAAAAATTCCACTTTTAGCTAAGTTCTGGACTGAATTCCTTGTAAGAAAATCAGCAAAGACTACAGGTTTACATTTGCAACATACATCATCTAAGTAGAATAACCACCATGAGTAAGATCAGGAATAGACTCTCTCATGTAAATACCTTGATCAACAGCAAGTCCTCCAGTGGATTCTGAACCAGAAAATGGAAAGCTTCTCCCCAAACTGGGTCAGTTGAGCGGTCACACATCTGAGGTAAAAAAAAAAAAAATGTATATTTTTTTATATAATAAATAATTTAAGTCACTACCACATACAAGGAGAATAAGCAAAGCTCTCATAGACACAGGGCAGTAACAATGGAAGATACACACGTACAATATAAAAAAATCTCACAGCAATATTAAATAATTTCTTTGAGGTTTTTCATCAGCAGGTGAACGGTCTTCCCACTGATTTTTTAACAAAGGTTTCAAAAGATGCTCTTTTCTTTGCATACCTTCCAGAGATTTTGTCATCTAAGTGCTTTACGTGTTTGACTTACATTTGTAATTTTGATTTATAGAATACTACAGATATATAGTACATTGCATGCAAGATTGGAATATCCTTATCTCATCTGATTAGTGAACCTATAGGAAACAAACAACCACCGTTTATGAGAAAGTGCACTAAAATGTAACAGAATTAAACAGCCACTGAAATGACAAAAAGAGTAAAGAGTCTGGAAGAATTTAGAAGAGACTCCATGGTTAGCATCCCAGCCTTTAAGGATCTTTCATTGATTCAGTAAGTCTGGTACCCATTTGTGGAAGCATGGTGTTGCAACAGCTGCCTCAAATCTTCAGAGTCCTGAGTTCAAATCCCAAACTAGATACTGACTATGTGTGATTTTTCCATGTAATTTTTCTTTCTGCAAGTATTTCAGTTCCCTCTCATATCCTAGAGAAATTCTAAACAGGTGAACCCTTGGCTCTAAATTGTCCCCACATACTAGTAAGTATTGAGTAACATGCACTGGCCTGCCTCTCAAGTATTAGTTTCTGCCTTGTTGCCCAGTACCTTGACTTGGAGTGTGCAAATTCAGAAAAGAAAAACTGAAAGTTATATATTTCATTTCTGATGCAATTGCTCCTCAAAAATGTCTTGGAACAATTCACAGGTGTAGAATTTTGGGTTTATGTCTGCTACCTGCTTGTTAGTCAACCCCAGTTACTGTTCCAATCCGTAATTCCAAAAGATCGTTCAAATGACTAGAAATAGTCTGGTCAAACAACGGAATAAATTTGATCAGGTTATGTTACAGTATATGGATGTAATAAAGAAAAGATTTCATTTTGGAATATAAACTTATGGCAAAAATACTGATTGAAAGTTATCTGACAAAATAAACATATCTCTACACGTGAATCAAAGTCCAAATTTACTTCTTCTCATTCCTTTAACTATTCTAAAAACACAGCAGCTATAACAGTACTTGTATTCAGACTATTTAAACCTGGCAATGATCTAATAACCAAAGGTACTAGAAAACTGCAATTTCTTTAAAATGCATGGATATACCATGCAGAGCATATACATGTGTGGTAATAACTATTTTAAAACATAAATGGAACACATTTTATTTTTAAATAGTATATATTGCTGCATTAAAACAAAGTGAGTTTTCTAAAAACAGCATGCCATTCAGTCATGTGCATCCCAAAAGAAAGTCTGCTTCAAAATGATTTCATCTGTGTCTTCAACTCCTACATGCCATCTACTGGTGAAAGGAGTGAAAGTGCACTGTATCTTGCACAATAGAGTCTGGCTGCAGACATGGGTGCATTACACAACAAAGTGCACTATATCACATTTAAAAGTATTATGCCATTTGTCCCCAGGTGCTTTTCATAATGTTAAAATTGTCAGTTATAAGAAGTTCTAAGTCAGTAAACCTTTAATGCTATATAGTACAGAGATGTTCATAGTAATTCAATGTGCAAGAAAAAATCCACATCAGAAAACTTTCTAGGATCAACCATGGTGTGCTCTTGTCCTTAAAATTTCATTGAAGTGCAAGCTCAATACTACAAGCAGCCTTTAAACCAACAGTATCAATAATGATTAGAATGAAGGCTGTTGTCATGATGCAAATCATAACAATCATTTTGTGTATATTGTATAATAATAAAGCATAACAAACTGATTCCGGTGAATATCTCAGTACTTAAATGTATTCAATCTCTAAGTTATTTTCATATTAGTCCATACTATTTTTTCCACTAGTGTGATATTCAAAAACAAAACATGTATTTAAAGATCGGCCTTTAAAGCAGAAATACTCATTATAAAATTTGCAAGTCTGGCCTGGTTATAGTACTAAATGATTTTCACACAAATGTTTGTGGTTACATTCAATGCATAAAAAGTAATTTGGTCTGCTATGGATTGCAATGCATCCTCTCTTGCTTTCTTACTAGGAGACAAATTTCCTTTTCCTGTTATTATATATCCATTATTATTTCTTGTTCAACTGCTGAAATGAGTGTCACTATCTCTGTTACACATTCTTCTATTTTATGACAATTAAATAAAACTCTATAAACTTTTCCAAGCTGTCCTGTAATACATAAAGCACCCATCAGCTAATTTACACTTGAAGTCCTGAGCGCTCAGTCTGTAGATGTTATGCTCTCCTCCATCTTTATCAGCTCTGGTTGATGTTCTCAATGACTGGTTCTTGGAGCTGCTTAAAGGTTGTGAGTGTGCACATCATTGTGGATTGCCTCAACCCGTCTCAACTTAATCAGAAACTCTTTGCAATTGTGGAACTTAACGAGTCTCAATTGTAAAATGAGTCTTATTCATACAAGACATACTGAGCAAACTCTGGACTTCTTAAGCATGCCTTATTCCTTTGGTGATGGGTGCCACGACCCTTTGCCATGACATCACTGCATTTTAAATGAAGTGTATTAAGTTTGATTGAGTTACACTTGTGGCTGGAGAGAGTTTGTTGATAAAAGTTATTAAAAGGTAATAAAAATTGAGATTTGTTCTTACCATATGCTGAAAACACAAGGTACAAGCCTGTTTAACAGGATAGGCTACACCTTTCTCAAACCTGCACTTAAGTAAGTTGATTGTTTAGCTGTGAGCAAAGCAGCCAATTGTGTCCACTATTAAAGACAGACCCTGAAGGTAGGCCCGCAGAAGGCAAACTGGAGCATTTGCTGATTTGCACTGCGTTCTAGTTAATTTTCAGATTTTCCACAATCAAGAACCTCTCTTTTACTTTTGGTAAAGTATAGTTACCTATATACATAAACACATACACTATACACACACACATATACATATACATATACACACACACTCAAAACTCAAACTTTTAAGACAATTCACTTTCAGATGCTGTATGATAAACAAACAGAAAGGTTTAACATTACCACAGCTCAAACAAACACTGACCACAGAGTTGCTCTTACCTTTGACCTGTACGTCAGATTCCCTAAAGAAAGTTCAGCTCCTGCCTTTGGGGGTTTCTGGGCCTTGCTGAACTAAAAAAAATATAAAAATTGTCATAAACAAAAATAAAAGGTGTAGTTCTTTTTGCCTTTTAGTCATAAAAGTCTGGTACTCTTAGAGCTCAGTAAAGCCTAGGTCACATTACACGACTTTTCCAGTGATTTTCAGTTGTAGTCTTCAATTACATAATCTTAGCAAGTTGTAGGCAGTTGGTGGAATCCTCCTGTGAAGCCGCTCCATCAAAGGGACATACCCAACAACTCACTTCAACTAGTCTGCGGCTCACTATTCTCCTTATTTTCTCCTTAGTCATAGGTTTTAGCTGTCAATGATTGCTCATCTGGAAGTGCAATGCACAGAATATAGTGACAAGGAATGCCCAGTTTTGAACCTCACAAACAGAAAATAGACTTGTCATTCAGATGTTTCATGTTTTACCTACAAAAGCAGAATGGGTAAAAAAAGTGCAGGGACTGTGGCTAAACTCGTTGTACCTGTTAACCCTTCGTCAGCCAGCAGAGGGGCATTGGACCTCCCAATCTGAAGAAAGGCATAGATTGGTGCTAAACATCCCACAGCTGTTAACAATTTGTACAGTTCCGGTTTTATTAAGCAGTATGCTATTGGCTGTCAGAAAAAGGGGAGAGCACAACTGTGCTGGACAGTCACTATGTCATTGCTAAATGTGACATACGCAGTGATTTTCAGTCATTTAAAACTTACGTGGTCTGGCAACGAGCTCAACAACTGCGCTTTAGGAATCTGATCTGCCCACAATAAAAAGTTGCGCAATGTGACATCACCTTTAGTTACATATAATAGCGATCAGAACATCAAAAACAATGAAATACTTACAGGAAGAGAATGGCCACGATCAAGATACACATATAAGATGGCAGCAGAGGGATGAACCTTATTTTGGTAAGAAGCAAGACTGTTCATGTGGATTATCTAGAAAACAAATTACACAAAAATAAAGATTATTTTTTAAGAACAGCTATCTGCAGATGTATCGTGGTCTAATTGGGTGCCCTAATTTAAAACTATTCCAGTTCTCCAAATCCCAGCACATCAACTGGATACCTTGACTATCTTTCACAATATTGCTGCATATATGTCATAATTCTCAAACCAAATTTAGCCAAAATTCACAATCCCAGTATAAATGAGTTCACCAATTTCTCTATGTAATTCTGTCCTATCCACAGAAACTTCTAACTACATCTCCATTTTTCCATATGTTATACCTGCTGAAGCGCAGTGGTGTCCGCGATACGTGGAAGCCATTCCAAAATGAGGTGAATGCTCCCTGATTTAACTTCTGACAGAGTGAACCACTGAAACAAAAAAAGAGATGGACCGAGAGTTAGAATTCCAGAACTGAATGTTAAGAGTTTGCAGGCAAAAAGCAAAATTGGCGGTTATGTAACATGGAAGACAGATCAATAACTGTAAACAAAAAAACACTGCTATGGGGTAGGACTGATGAACTCTAGCTCAACTTCCACCTTAAAGTATGTTTTTGATCTTGCACGATTATTGTTACCATTGTTTGTTATGGAAGACATAAAATCTACCTATCAAGAATTTTACACTCCCAATATAGGAATTTATTTAAGTAGATGTGAAGGAATGATACTGATGTGCAAAGAAGCAAAATGTTGCTACACGTATCAGAATAACCTTGGATGTTGTTGTCTCCTAGTGTTGGCTGAAAAGTACAGGTGTCTACCTCCTTCATGCACCACGGCATGTTACACTGAGTAAGAAAACTTTCTTGCTCCTTCTACAGTAAATGCATAAATCACATTACAATAATAACTAAATATTGAAATTGGAATGGACATACCTCATCTGTGTACTGGTTGGTGGTGATGTCCAGCATGTTGATTTTTAACCTGCAATAGAATTCAGAAATCACATTTCTTTCTGTTTTGCTGAAACATTTGGGTAACAAACCGAGTAATTTATAGCCTAAGGCATTGAACTGTAAAGTGAAAGATCATTGGTTCAATGTTCACATTTGGATCACAGTGTAACCCAAAGAAAGTCACTTCATCCAGGACAGGTCCAATTGTGGAAATATGGAAACAATATTATTATGTATTTGTCCTTTGGACATAAATTCTAGTCACTTACAACTGTAATACGTCAGTTTGCTCCAGAAGAGTAAATACAAAGATTTGCTTAGGTTCTCTTAAAGAAAATGTCAGATTTAAGCAAAGTGTCGTGGAACATGGGAAAAAATAGATATGCTTACTTGAACAATATATTCTAAAGTGACCCTTAACATCATAAAAAATTGTGCATATAATGTTTTTCGCCGAGGCTTGCGCCATTGACTTTCTTTGGTGTTGGAGAATCATAACACTAGACTGGGTCACAGCTGTATATCCACATTTCATCTCAATAGCCTGAGATACTTCTTGGAACACTGGATGTGGTGATGGTTGATTTCAAGAGTCAAAGTGCACAGACAACTGACCATCGACTAATCCCTATAGTGTCTTCAACCTGATGCACAGTCAATCTTTGATTATGACTCACTCCACAGATGCAATATGGTTGTCGATGTTAAATTCCATTAAGATCTTGGGTAACATCTGAGAAACATTCTGCCACAAGTGAAGTTTGCAGCACTTTTCTTGACTATAACATAACTGGTCCTGGTAAACATTGGCTAGCCATAAATAATAGGCATATTATACTCTAGTGTTTGAAACTGAAAGATAACACCATAATGTATTTTGCATAATCAGACCTGATGTTGGTTTGGTTCTGAAATATGAGACATATTCTATAAAAACTACAAATGGTAAAAACCGAATATTTTAGCATAGATAAATTCATCTTTATAAAATCAGTATCACAGATTCAGTTCCAAGATGTTTTGATCACCACTTGAATTAAAGCTTGCCTTACAATGTTACAAAAACTGTCAAATAACATTTTCATGAACTGTAAGACATTTCTGGGCATGTATCAATGTAGAATAATGAATAGGTTTTAATTACTAATCCTCATTTAATGTCATCTGTTTCATATTATAAAAACAAAATAGCAAGCAGTCATACCCTTACACTTCAGAATACATATTCTATAGGATGATAAGCATGTTTGAGCCTGGTCAATACTTGGATTAGAAACCATCTAGGAAAAGCTTGGGTTGTTGCTGGAAAAGGTGTTGGTGAGGTCAGCAGGGGGCATTTTCCCTGTGGTCTGTGTGTGGACCTTAACATCCCAGTACACTGATGGGGACAGATCAGACATAAAACTGATGTCCTAACTCTCTGAGGTCATAAATGCTCCCTAAGTATCTTTTGAAAAGAGTGGGGGTGTCCTGGCTAAATTGCTCATCGTGGCCTCTTCAGTTCTGCCCCCCTAATCATCACCTGTCTCTAACCGGCTAACTTTCTATCTCACCCCTTCATTACCTCTAATAGCCAATGTGTGGTAAGTGCACTGGTGCAAGAATGGCTGCCATCACAGCAACCACCACCATTGTCCAGCATCCAACTGGATGAAGTGCCCCCACTCTAGGTAAAACACTTTAAATAGTTAGAGAAGCACTATATAAATGTAATTAGTTATTATTAAGTAATTATTATTATAAGTATTATTAAATTTAAAGAATCCACTGCACTGCAACTTTTTTTTAAAATTAGTTGCTTTTGCAACTGAATCTTGATACCCTTGCTGTCCACCACACATCATCACATCTATAAGTCAACATCACTGCATTTCCATCTCAGTTAGCATGATCAAAAACCACTTAACCGTGCTTCTGTCTCTGCTGTTGAAAGGCACTTTCTGGCTACTATCCACCTGTTTTCAATATAACATGCTCTAAAGTGTTCTCCCTTCCATGATGACCATTGTACAAAGTTTTAGTAAACTGTTGCCGTTATGCAATGAATGCCTTTTAAAAGTGATGACTATGTTGTCATTGCCCTCCCAAATCTTTCTAGAGTTAAAAGAATAACTAATGTTTGATGCATGAATGTCTTGTGTATGTATAGTGTCAACAATATTAACAAATGGATTTCTAAAATCTGTTGTTGAACTAACCTCTTTGTAGGACTGTGCTGTCTGCAAAATCATCTAATGTTAACTTATGGAGTCACCCAAAAGATGATCTTACTTCACCAAAGAATGTTAACCATTATTCTTTACACTACTTTAAGCATCAAGTCATAGGCTTTTGAATCAATGTACTAACCTGCCTAGAAAATCGTCTTCATCAATATCTTTATCAAATAGTTCAAACTCCAATTCCTGTCCTGGTATCATAGTCATAACTACCTGAAGAGAGAAAGAGACAAAGAGAGTGTCTGAGAGGTTGACTACAGGGGTAGAAACTGTGTTCTTGAATCAAACTAACCACACAGTTATTCCAGGTTGTCTGCAGGTCTCCTGTGATGCTGGGCAAGCACATTTACTGAAATTATGGATGGTTCTACACAAACAAGTATGTCCATGGTCTCACCTCATAAAGTTCTCCCCATTTAGGATTCAGGTTTTCTTTGATGACACGGCTGCGGAAGGAGTAGGCACCTGCCCGAATTACTACATAGGGGTCACTCTTCCCCTGCATCATGCCTTTTAAAAAGTTGTCTTTGGCAATCAAGTTCTCAGCTTCAACCAGGTGAATACGTAGCACCCCCTAGAAGAAACACATTGTTAATGCCAACCTTGGTGTATGTAATAACAAGGACTATGACATGTCTGTTATAGAAGAGCTGTGTAATACAATCAAGCAACATCACAAATCAAAACTAACCTCAGAGGTAAAGTCCTCATCAACACTGGAGCACATTTGCTGTGGTGCACCTGACTGCTGTATAACACTTGAAGTTCCTGTAACAACTTCTTCTGCAGCCTTCTCTTCTTCTTTCTTCGGGGGATCACTGGGTTTTGGCAAAACTTCTCCAGGGGTTGGTAAACAGGGTGAAGTACTAACAGGTGATTTAGGTGCACCAGCACTCTCAGATGCTAAAATCTGAAACAAAATCAAACAGCATTTCAGCTAAATACATTCTGTTCCAGGATACCATTCAAGTTTACTTTGGTCGTCTTTCTCACTTTCTTCCTTACACTCAACAATAAAAAATGGATAAGAAAAAGGCTCAAAATGGGGATGACTTGGACATTATCTTTGTTCTTTTCCATAACAGTAAACATTTTCCTTAATTTTATATTCTTAAGACAAAAGCATCATCTAACTCAACTGCCAGTTATGTACTATTCCCCATACTGGAAGTGATTTTTTTCTCTATGCATAACAGTTTTTACTTATTAGATTAGATAAACTTTATTAATACCATGGGGAATTCAAATGCATACAGAAGCATAAACATAAAACAAGAATACAGACTCAAAGGACAGATAATACAGCCAAATCAATCAATCAACAAATAAACTTAACAAGTACATCGGATGGAAGCATTGAATTGTCTGATAGCAGTAGGCAGAAAAGACAACCGGTAGGGCTTCTTAGCACACCATGATGGAATGTGCCTATGGCTAAAAGTGCTCCAAGATAGCACCTCCTGGAGGTGATGGAAGGGATTTTTCCTGATAACACCCACTTTTATCATCCTGTTTTCCACCACAGCTTCCAGTGTGTCCACAACATTCAACTGTGATTGAGCAGGCTTTTCTGGTAGGTTTGTTCAGGCATTGTGCTCAGGTTGATTCTCCAAGAGACAGCAGCATAGAACACCACACTGGCTACTATGGTAAAACATTTCCAGCAGCTTGCTGCACACAACAAAAGACCAGAGTCTTTTTAGCAAGTAGAGTCTGCTCTGGCCCTTCTTGTGCAGTGCCCCTGTGTTGTCTGATCAGTCCATTTTGCTATTTATCTACTTGTATCTCTGCACCACTTCCACAACCTCCCCCTGAATGGTGACTGGTCTAAGAGGCTTCTAGGCACGTCTGAAGTCGACCATCAATTCTTTTTTCTTGCTGATGTTGAGTTGCAGGTTGTTGCACCTGCATGACAAGACAAAGTTCTCCATAACCTCCCTGTACTCTGACTCATTTCCATTATTAATGCAGCCTATGATGGATGACTCATCTGAATTTTTCTACAGATGGCAAGCGCTGGTATTGTGCTGAAGTCAAGACAGTTTGCTCTGCCTTCATGGACAGATGAAATGGGTAGCATCGTGGAACCACTAAGGAGAGTGGCCAAAATACCTGATGTCTCAAAGCTTGTCTTGCTTTCTTGTCAGAATTGGACACGAAGCATGACATACATGAAAGACCCAAGCGAGTGACACCAAACATTAAAACAACATTGATGAGAATAGGTCATTCAAATCAACAAAACTTGTCAATCCTGTTCACCTAATTTTTCTAAAATAACATTGAGTCCCAGAAGTACCACGTTCTACTGCACTATATGGTAAATTATTCTATTTGGTAATCTACGTGAAGATAAACTTTACAATATTTGTTTGAAATCTGTCCTTAAAAAGTTTCCATCGGTTTCCATGCCTGGAAGCCAGTCACAAAGGATCAAAAGGAAAAACAAAAAATGGAGGAATGACACCTCTTGTGGCTACATGACCCTAGAATGGATAAAAATGACTGCTGATAAAGAAGGAAAGTTGATCGATAATAAATGGAAGTAACACTGAGAGAAGAGGCTCCTGGCCACTATAATTAAGAGAATTACATTCCTATGCTAGCAATGAACATAAAAATTTAAGCGTGGCCTTTTAGGCACATTCTTACAAGAGATTCTCTGCATTTTCACAACAGAGTGTTTGAGAAAATCTTCTGCAATGAGAAAACTGAACTGCTTAAGTGAATACTGCCCATATGGAGTTTACACAGTCCGCTCATGACATCTTAGGTTTCCTCCGGATACTCCAATTTCCTCTGACAGTCTACAGACATGCAGGTTTGGTGAACTGTTAAATTGGCCCTAGTAAGTGTATCTGTGTGTGTTCTCCTTGCGATGGACTAGCGTTCAGTTCAGGTGTTGTTCCCGTCTTGCACCAGATGCATGTCTGAATTGGCTCCCACTTCCTTACGGCCCTGCCTTGGATAAGCAGGTTCGGAAAATGGGATGGATGTGTGGCAGCATGCATGTACTGTACAATATATTTGCAGTATAATGTCTTGGATTGCTTAAATGTCCCTAGTGGACTTGCTGTATATTACACCATTACAGTTTTGTAATTTAGGTGGTGTGTGTATGTGGTTGTCTTATAGAGTGAAACTAGTATACTAAGGGAGACTGTAAATATCCCTTTTCGTTTTGTATTATGCAAATCATTAGCTCAAAAAAACCAAACATGTTTTTTTAAAGTATTACACATTCTTTCTATTTCTTACAACATCTTGAAAACTTTAGGAAATGTTTTATTATGTGAAATAGCAGTGTATTTAGTTTAGAATGTTATAAAGGGTACATTTCAAAATAATTAGGAATATTTTAATTGTTTCTCCCCCTCCCCGCCCCCTCCATCTAATTATACGAAAGGATGGGTTGATGTGAAAAAAAAAGTTGTAATGCTCTTCATTTCAAAGATACACAGCATGTATTCAATTATTAACTGCTGCCTATGAATTTGCTGACTTTTTCTGTTAAGTGCTTTGAACACAATAAGATAAGATTTCTCTACAATATATATACAGTTTATTTTGGAAACCACTTAATTGCATTTGCTACAAAGACTACATTGCAATATGAAGCATTATATGCACTTTGTTCAAGCCATGCTCTTATACTTATCTGCATTAAGTCAGTCAGTCATTTTCCAACCTGCTATATCCTAACACAGGGTCATGGGGGTCTGCTGGAGCCAATCCCAGCCAGCACAGGGTGCAAGGCAGGAACAAATCCCAGGCAGGGATTACCAGCACGAAAAAACTTTTTTCAAATTTTCTCGAGCATTTCTTACATTTCAACATATGAAAAGCTAAATTGTAAGATGGTATTCAACATCTATTCCTCAGTATTTCCAAACTTGATTTTTTTGCATATCTCATAACAAAGGCTTGAATACTACAAAAATATATTCCATCGTCTACTTGACCTACTGTACATAAGTAGTGGACTACATGGGTTAAATGAGTAACATTTCCACATCAACTGGATGAATTCTGACTCGATTCCAAGGTTGGTGTGTGGTCTGTGTGGAGACTAAAGACTCAATACATCTCCATTCACATCAGACTAATAAGTACTAATTATTCAATTTCTGTCATTGATAAGAGATAGTCTGACTCAAACCTTGCATTTACTCTGTGTGTTCTTTTGGCTTTCTTCCCGCAGATCACAGACATGCAAGTCAGGTCAATCAACAATTCAAAAATGGCCCAGGGTCCGTTATTGTGAGAAAATGCAACAATATTCCCTATGACGGCCTTGTGCTGAAACTGAGGCTGGTATTTACCCTGTGTCAAATATGTCATGGTAGACTCTGGATTCATATGGAAATTAATGGTTCAGAAAACTAATAAATGAATGAAAGGATGCAACAACTTATATATTTCTTACAAAGCATCCTGCAAGTACTTGGAAGGTGAACTGGCATTGCTAAATTGGCCCTACTGTGTGTTTTTAGGTGTTACGTATATAATCCTGCAATGGAATGGTTACTGCTTTGCACTCGATGCTTGTTAGAAAGGGCTTCATCTTTCCCGTTAGACCCTGTTCAGGACAAGTGGGTTTGAAAAATGAATAAATGGATGGATGGATGGTCTCTGTGATTCAATACTGCACATCAATCTGCCTGATCATCTATTCAAAGTCAAAACTAAATAACCTGTTAATATAACATTAGCTTAAAAGTTACAAATCTTTTAAACAATATAGCTTTAAGTAATATCCTGTAATTCTACATGTTCATTTTGTTGTCCAACTATTTAAACACATCCCATCATCCTTTTATATATGCAGTATTGGGACTCAAATGAATAAGCCTTAAGTACATCACATTATATTAAGTCTCAACCCAATTTTAGTGTTTCTTTATTGGTCCTGCTTTTACAGAGTGTGCCAAAACCACAAATAACTGAAAGTATGCACAAAGCCCTCTTGTTAGATCTGGTAAACACTACGTAATCATGCAGTATGTGCCCATTCTTGGAATGCTAAAAGCAGGGAGGTTACATTCCAGCAGACATCATCCAAAACAACCAAAGGGCCATGATTTGCATCACACAGTCTGCAATTTTAAAGAGATGGGTTTGTAAACATGAATATAGTTTTTACATTTAACATGGCACCATCCAAAATCATGAGTCCTATGTGGAGTTTGTTAGGAAAACACACATTGTAAAAGATGCAGGACTATCCAATACAACCAATATAAACAAAAATACCATGTCTGAATACATATGCTCACCCTCAAAACGATTTTCATGTACAGGCGACTAGCAGAGCCTGAATGGTCCAGCTGGAACCACTGGTCAAGTGTGAGGTTTTCACTGCTTAGTAAACGGCTCAGCGGGAGAGTTAAAGAGCCAAGTGCTAGTACACGGTCATCATCCTTCACATGTAAGTCAAGTTCTTGGGTTTTTGGGTTTTGGATAAAAAAGTGAAAAGCATCTTCCCACACTGGACTATTGGTTCCATAACAGGTCTACAAAAAGAGACAATATCAGTTAGTCAGATGCTGAAATCTATGGCTGAAAAGCAGCAAAAATTCAAAAACATATAGGCACTCACCCGACTCTCCTTGGTCACATCCTGAACAGACAACTGCACCATGGGATTTGGGTTCTTGCTTCCATTTTTCAGCTAAAAATAAATAAATATATATATATATATATATATATATATATATATATATATATAATGTATCTACAGTACTGCAGTTGTTGACCTAGACAGTCTGAACACCCAATAAAGACATGCAGTGCATCCGGAAAGTATTCACAGCGCATCACTTTTTCCACATTTTGTTATGTTACAGCCTTATTCCAAAATGGATTAACTTCATTTTTTTCCTCAGAATTCTACACACACCACCCCATAAATGACAACGTGAAAAAAGTTTGAGGTTTTTGCAGATTTATTAAAAATAAAAAAATTGACAAAGCACATGTGCATAAGTATTCACAGCCTTTGCCATGAAGCTCAAAATTGAGCACAGGTGCATCCTGTTTCCTCTGATCATCCTTGAGATGTTTCTGCAGCTTAATTGGAGTCCACCTGTGGTAAATTCAGTTGATTGGACATAATTTGGAAAGGCACACACCTGTCTATATAAGGTCCCACAGTTGACAGTTCATGTCAGAGCACAAATCAAGCATGAAGTCAAAGGAATTGTCTGTAGACCTTCGAGACAGGATTGTCTCGAGGCACAAATCTGGGGAAGGTTACAGAAAATTTTCTGCTGCTTTGAATGTCCCAATGAGCACAGTGGCCTCCATTATCCATAAGTGTAAGAAATTCGAAACCACCAGGACTCTTCCAAGAGCTGGCCAGCCATCTAAACTGAGCGATCGGGGGAGAAGGGCCTTAGTCAGGGAGGTGACCAAGAACCCGATGGTCACTCTGTCAGAGGTCCAGATGTCCTCTGTGGAGAGAGGAGAACCTTCCAGAAGGACAACCATCTCTGCAGCAATCCACCAATGAGGTCTGTATGGTACGTATTGATTTATTTTTATTATTTTTAATACTTCATTCATATACTCATTTGTTTCTAATTCATTATTTTATTTTTACCTGCAATTGTTTTTCCTCTTTAACATCTTGTAAAGCACTTAGAGCTACAACATAAATGGTTTGTATGAAAATGTGCTATAGAAATAAACATACAACATAGAATACCAGCTTTGAAACAAGATTAGCCTACTAACAATCGTTGATGCTGTTTAGCACCTGGAAATACATTATAATTTGTATACTGCCCTACTACATGAAACATAATCCCAAGGCACTTACAAGTACATCACCTTGGTACAAAGTTTACTCTATTTATTTTCACAGCTGAAGCACTTGCAAGTTACATGGCTTGCATAAAGTCACAGAGTGGACTGAAGACAGGATTCAAACCTTGCTCAGTATACCATACTGTTCATTTTAACGACTGCATCTCTTTGTGCATTACAAAAAAATAGCACAATAAAATATACACATATTAAGTAGATAGCGTATACACATGACAGGTTTAAGGTGCTTTGATAAGAAAGAACAAGGAAACTGTAAGGAGAACATCTATATTTGTAGCTTAAATCCACTGCAAATTTATCTGCCATCACCAAGTATTTTGGATGCCCATTTCAGAATTTAACAGACTGCAGTTTCTGCTAGAACAAGTGTGGATTCATTCATTGATGGATAAATTGTGTTTAATATTAAATAGTTTTCACTAACTTTCTTAGGCATTTATTACTCCTAAAGCAACTATCCACAAAAATAAACTAGATGTCCTATACTAAGAAACATCTAATTAGATAAGCTTAATTTTAAATTAAACCTTGTGTGGTATCATCATCCCAAAGTTCATTAATATGTGTGAGAAAATTAAAATAATAAAATCACAGGACAAGAAAACTTAAATGGCATTCCTGTTAAATATGGCTGGCTGTAGGTTCAACCAACAGAAAAACCTAAGCTTAAATGCATGATTACTTCTGATCAATTATACAATTATAAAGCTCTCATGAAAACAACATTGTAACTGACTAATTCATACAAGTAGTTTGTTGGAAAAAGGTGGTTAAAGAAAAAGAGTTGAGCATCCCTAGTGTACCAGAAAGTGGAGAGCAAAATGTGAAAAAACAGAAGTGGTGAGTATGCAGGATATATTGAGGAAGTACAGAACATGCATTTACAAACAAGTGTGGGATACCAACAGGAAAACCACAGATGAGTAAGGGACCTTGTGATAAGGAGAAAACAAACTTACAGGCAGCTCCTGCGCTCGGTCTAAGTACACCGCCAGTATAGCAGCTGAGGGAGGGTCGCTGGTTTTAAAGGTGGTTCGAGTAGCACGGTTTACCTGAAGAACCTGCAGAAAGTCAGAAAGCAAGAAAGAAAAAAAAGAAAATTCTAGGTTCATTTGAGTGACAACAAAATGAGGATTAGTTGAAGATGACGGAGATGGCTTCACAAACAGTTTAAAGATAAAGAATCGTTCCACATGAAAGAACACAGCTGGGCTGCAAGCAAGTTCATATTTACTGAACTGACCTGATCCAGACTGGATGGATTGGTGAGCAGAGACAGCCACTCCAGGCGCAGATGCACTTGTCCCTTTTCTGTGTCCTTTAGCTGGTACCACTGTTAGAAAAGAAAAATAAGGTATCGGTTTCAGGCCTGGCCCCATGGGAAGTGGCATTATACTACACTAATGTATTTGTACATGTATGCCTACTCTCATTTCTAATAACACTTGCTGAAGAAAAGAACCAAGTACCAGGTGGTATAACACATGTTTTTGAATGCTTACAAAGAACAGAATTTTAATCAGAACTATGCTTGCAGATTTATCTATATGTAGTAGTGGTAGTAGTATAAAAGCTTTGGTGAATTTGCAAACTTGTCTATCTTAAAAGAGGGAAAAAACATTCTGTGCAAATTCAATTACATACTAATTTTCAATTCCAAATATACTTTGACAGAGGTCACTTCAACTTGCGTATTTTAAGTCATGCAACAGCTGCTTCTAATGGCAAAATGGATCCCTAGTACAAGTTAGTCATATGCCAGAAGAGGTGCATGCCCAAGCCGCATATATACCAGCTCACTTTTCCATCTGCCGGAGGTACATTAACAGTTAATGTATGTGAGAAGAAAGGAACTGTGTCACTCTGTAAACAGAAAATGAACACATATACAGTTTACTCGTTATTTACAATTTACGAAAAACAAGCTTATAGCTGCACTATCTGCAAATTATAATGATTGAATATTTCTCTGACACTACCGTTTATTTGCAAAGCTTCAGACCAACTCTCAATCATGGTCTGAAATAGCCAAAAATGTGACCTTTAGATTTCATAGGTTTTAAATCTCCATCTCCATCAGTACTTCTTTTAAAAATGTCATGTCTACAAAGTTTGAACTACAATTAGTCAGTCACTGACCCCCCACAAATCACAACTAATATCAGGCCATCAACCAATGCCATTTTACAACACTTGAATTGGAATCTGCTGTCTATAAAAGCTATTGAGTCACCACAAGCCTACCTTAGATAAGTTTTTAACTACATGATATTGTGTAGTGTCGTTAAACAGCTTGCACTTAATGTATCATAATAAAGCATGTAACGGTATCCTATTTTCAGAGTTATTTTTGAATTTGACTCACTGTTACAAAAATATTTAATAGACAAAAATGTGATAACTGACTCTTTGAAAAAAGTAACTAAAAAATTTTTTAAATGCATCAACTTTCTAATCAGTTAACCAAGTCCCCAATCGTATTTAATATCCTGGCATGCTAACAGTTTTCTTACAATAGCATTTGTAATTTTGACCTAAACAGATCCTGACTAAAACTGTGGAGATGCCACATAAAATTTTGGCTTTAGCAAATACTAATGTATTACATACATACAAATTCAAATTTACGGTGTAGCTCACAAAAACAGTGAGCATCAGTAAAAGTCACTAAACAGCTATTTCTGTGTCCTACTTTTTCTATATTGTTTAAGCCAGCAACATAGCTAGATCTGTTTTTTTTATTTGTTACTGGAAAGAATGTGTGGTGTACATTTGTCTGTAATGAAATGAGGTCATGGGGTAATCAGGAAATCATTGGCTTTCATTCTAGATTGAGGACAGTTGAAGTAGGAAAATTAATTCACACAGCTGTCTCACCATTCTCACTCCAACTACTGATTAATATTTGCTTTACCATTTAAAACACAATGGTCTGAAACAGGACAATTTTACTTTCAAGTATTTAGTATCAGATGGCCTCTGGAATGTAATATTAATTCTCTCTCCTACACGTCTCATAATTCTTTGCGCCGATTACCCACTAGCGGAAGGCAGTTCTGGAACATTAATGACACTTACCCTGTTGTCTACACTCCTAAACGGCACATTACAGCAGACTGTACCACAATGAACCAACATGCAGTTGCATCGTTGCTGAGAGATTTTAGCATGAAAAGGAATGTTTCACGACATGTTATATAATCTTGAAACTAAAGTACTGCTAAGCAGGCAGATTAACACAACATCTATGACAAATTATTTACAAATAACAATATTCAAGATTCAGTAATGACTGAAAGAGATTGTGAGAGAGTACATCACCCAGATACAGAAAGAAAAAAATAGAAACAAGAAGGTTTTGGATTTCAGTTTCCCTCACTGAGACCTTTGTGACCTGACGTTAATAACATCACATACTGTATCTGTGTTCTGGCTGTATGAATGTGTGAACAGTGCGGTACATATTATGGAGTCAACATAGCCAAACATATGATTAGTTTTATCTGTATTTGGGTGGATTGAAGATGGGTTGTTCACTTGTCTATCCCTTAATGGTCTTCTGTAAAATATACCTTACAAAATAACATTCTTACTATTATGACCTTAAGAATCGAATTAAATTAGAACCTAATTAAAATAATATTAATAAACGCTCTATTTAGGTTTTTCACCTGTAATCTGGTTTTCTTCCCACTTCCTAAGGTTGTGCAGTCTATGTTTATTGGTGACACTTCATTAGTTTAGTGTGAGTGAGTGTGGCTGTGTGTGTGTCCAACAAAACACAATTGTCCTGTCCAGGATTAGTGCCTGCTGTCAAGCCAGGCTCTGTCAGAGTTCACACAACACTGTACTGAAGTAGGCAAGGTCAAAAATGGATAAATGGATACATATCAACTTTCTTCTGCTCTTTGTTGAGCGTTATTTAAGTATTTTACTTTAAAAAATTGGGGGATTGAGGGGTGGAGTATGGCCTGCAATGGACTAACACAAATTTTTATCTAGATTTTCTGAAGATTTATCTAAAAGTATAATTATGTGACCAAGAAATGTGGTGTACAGTATAAACATTCAGCTAAAGAATAATGAAGGCAAAAATTGAAAACACAGTGATAAAGGATAAAGAGCTCAAAACTGACTGTACATGTGTTTTCTTAACTTTGCTACTACATTACTAGGATGCCATGGGTTAAAGCTTATCCTGGCAGCATTGGATACAAGGCATGAACAAGGCCTAGATGGTAAACCAGTCCATAACAGACATCATTCACAAACATACTGACTCATACCAGGACAGTTTGGAGTTATCGAACCACCTCATACTCACACACATACAGACAAACACACAGACACACACACCTTTGAGATGTAAGACTACAGTAGTGAATTGCAAATGGTGCTGTAGCTGCAATAAACACATACAGTATTTAGATCTCAATATTTCAATAAAATGAGTTTGTAAGTAAATATTCTCCCGTGAGCTCAATCAAAACAATAATAGACTTAGAAAGACGCCTTATATGCTTGGGGCGGAAGCTATCACTTTTTAGGTAGGTCCGTCTGTCTGTTGGTTGGTTTGTGAAAAACAAGTTACAAGGGTGTTGTCTTTCAGTTGAACGGTGGTATCAAGGAAGCGGACTTCTGTTTGAGCAATTCAGCTTCAGCTTTATGTTGGGGTGAAAAGAATTATGTTCATTATGAAAATGGAGGAGGTCCTTCTCACAATATTAGGACAGACTCGCATAATGCTTAATCTAAATGACACACCCAGATTCACTAAAATAAATATACTGATAATGTTTACAGTAATCCCTCCTCAATCGCGGGGGTTGCATTACAGAACCCCCCGCGATAGATGAAAATCCGCGAAGTAAAAACCATATGTTTGTATGGTTATTTTAATATATTTTAAGCCCTTATAAACTCTCCCACACTGTTAACATTATTAGAGCTCTCTAGACATGAAATAACACCCTTTAGTCAAAAGTTTAAACTGTGCTACATGACAAGACAGAGATGACAGTTCTTTCTCACAATTAAAAGAATGCAAACATATCTTCCTCTTCAAAGAATGCGTGTCAGGGTTTGGAGAGAGAGAGAGAAAAGCAAACAATCAAAAAATGAATACGTGCTTTTAGGTCTGCCAAGCACCGCGATAAAGTGGTATTTTTTAGAGGAGCGTCCGGTATCCTCTAGGCAAACAGCCTCTGTGCAAACAGCCCCTCTGCTCATACCCCCTAAATCAGGCAGAGAGAGTGAGAGAGACAGAAAAAAGCAAACAACCAAGCACCGCGCAGGAAACAAATCGTATAGCATTGAGGAGTTTTATTTAATATGCAATACTCTGATTGGGTAGCTTCTCAGCCATCTGCCAATAGCGTCCCTTGTATAAAATCAACTGGGCAAACCAACTGAGGAAGCATGTAGCATAAATTAAAAGACCCATTGTCCGCAGAAATCCATGAACCAGCGAAAATTCAGTGATATATATTTAGATATGCTTACATTTAAAATCCGCGATGGAGTGAAGCCACGAAAGTCGAAGCGCGATATAGCGAGGGATCACTGTATTTGGATTCCATGTATCTGATTTGCATTTTATCAATATAAATATTACCATTATAAAGTAGGACTGTATCTGACAATTTATAATTCTAAATTCTTTTTAATTTAATTGTGATAGAAGGAACATCATATTGAGTAAAAACAAATGCAAGCAGATTTCTCTAGTGTACGGACAGGTTTGTGTGTTAACCACCTTTTTAAACATAAAACTCCCCCACTGACTATGCACAGATCCTAATATGTAAAACATCACTCCTTTCATTTCCATCTGTAAGCCAAGTTCTGGGGCAGCTTCATTTAGTCAGTTAGTGAACAGGCTGGACAACTTAGTTTATTATTCATTAGTGTCCTTTACCACTCAGTAAAACACCATTAACCATACCCATGGGGCATCTAGGGACAGTTAAAACCATGTTCCCTTCATTCCTAAAGCTAAAACTCTAAAGGTCCCAGAGAACGCATAGGTTATTATTTATAGAATATTATGTTTTTATAATTAACATATAGTATGTGTGTGTGTCTCTGTGTGAAGGGGTGCCTCAAAGGAAAAAGGTGCTGGTGACAGGTGCTCTGGTTGCAAAGCTTATGGATCCTCTTCCTCGACTACTACATGCATAATTTGATTAATTTTTCACAATTATGTTTATTTAACAAGAGTTTTTTTTTTTTTATATAAACGGTGTCCTATAGAAATGTGCTATATTAAATAAACTTAATTGGCAATACTTTGTAATTTTCTTTTCTTTAAATAATACAGTAGATGTTATATAAAAATAGTAAACGTTTAAGTCAGTGACTTCTTTAGTGGCCATCTGGAGATGTGAACACCAGTTAATAGTTTTTTATTACAAAGACTTAATGGTGGACCGGGGAGTACCAACTGACTGAGCACCTTACCTGATCCAGAGAACGTGTTTTCTTAACATCTCCAAGGTCCATTTTCATTCTTGGAGAGACAGAGAAAGAGAGAGAGAATCCTGAAGTAACTCATCATAGCTCCAGCCAGCCAGAATTACTGCCTTACACTTGCACCTTCCACCCATTATCCTTTTTTTCAGCAGGTTTTCATAATGCATAATTCATAATGCATGGTCTTATTTGGAAAACTTACCTGCCTAAGAAATCATCTTTGTCTGGATCTTTGTCAAAAATCTCTAACTCCAGTTCCTGTCCAGGGACTTCATGGACAATAACCTAAGAGCCAAAATATAGAAATAGTGACCCCTCCTGCCAAGCACAGAGAGAAAGCCATACCTTTCTGAATTTTTTTTTTTTTTTTAAACTTGAAACTTTATTGCTAGGCAACATACTTGCTAGGAATTTCACTTAAGCAAGAACAACAAGAGTTTCCTACAAATTAACCTACACCAACAGTTACAGTAAATAACTGAATGTTTGTTTTAATTACAACTGCTGCATTAAACATATGTGTTTATATGCATGAGAACATGAGACAAACCCAAGGTGTCAAAGTGCAGAACAACTGAAACCAAGACTTCTAGTGTTCTTCTGTCTGTGAGCCTGGTCCAACTCACATTCCTCATCAAAGCACTTTGAAAAATTACTGTCTTCGTCATCTCTAAAATACATGTCTATAGCTTTGAGTCTTTAAGCCAGTGAGACTTTTCTCCAAGTCATCTGATAAATGTGAGTTTCCCAGACTAATACAATGCCCTTAATTCCTTAATGCCTTAGTTATCAATGCTCTTTAAATAATCATTTTATAAAGTCATGAACCTAATTTCAATGGCTACACACTGAAGTAACTTCTATTTTTTTTGCATATGGTTTGCACTGTCAGGAAGAGAATAATATTAATTAATAATAAAATTAATAACCCTCCTTAATCTCACAACTCTTTTCCCTCAGTAAACCTTAGACATACCATTCACATATTCTTCCTGTACAGGTGCCCATTAATAACACCCCATTACCATGCTTAAGACTCTCTATACTTTGAAGGCCTTCTATTATCAAACTCACCTCATACATCTCATTCCATCGTGGGTTCAGATTCTCATCAATGACCTTGCTTATGAAAACTTGAGTCCCAACACGCACAATGGCATATGGGTCAGATTTACCCTTAATAACTCCCTTCATGAAGTTATCCTTGGATGTTAAATTCTGTGCCTCAATCAGGTAGATTCGCACAATACCCTAAATCAAAACAGAACATGGTCAGCGTCCAATGATAGACTGAATTGGGGAATAAGTAAAAACAAAAGGAATATTTCTGAAAGGGACTGAAACCCTAAGACAAGGAGAATATAATAAAATCGTGCTAGAACTACAGATGACCCTTATAGATGGAGAAGTTGCTAATAAACTACATTGTCTTACCCGTGGCAGTGGGGACCGAAGCTGGGCCACCTGAACATCAGCAACTATAGGCACAGTCAGCCGATTGGGAAGAACCAGGAAAGAGGCAATGGAGTCCATGATCTTGGTGTCAGACAGAGAGCTGAAATAAAACAAAACAAATGTTATCTTCTTCAGATTCATTTTCAGGTATAATTTCAACCTTAAACATTTATCATTTGTACATCATACAATGGAATCTTATCTTGCATGTCTGCAATATACTAGAGAACAGTAAAATATCAATGTGCTATACATTGAATATAACGTATATAAAAGAAAACACTCAGTTATCAGTATACATGGCTGTTGGACCTGAAGATAAAAACTTCCCTGAAATGTTGTGGAACAAGCTGTAATAGTTCTGTAGCATTTGCTTGAAAAAAGGTGGGAGAAAGGGGACTGTACAGGATGGCTAAGGTCTTTAATAATAATAATGTTTGGTTTTCTATTGTAGCATTTCCACCAACCTCCTTAATGTGCATTTTGAAATTAATGAACAAAAAAAACGGTAATGGAAAAAACAAAAATGTTTATATGCTCGCTTGAGGTGGCTTTTCAGGGAATTCAACAAAGCAATAATTCGCAAAACTGTAACTGTAATTACAAACTTCCAGAAGAAGGGGCTTGAGTTGCCTCGAAAGCTTGCATATTGTAATCTGTTCAGTTACCCAATAAACGGTGCAAATTTGCTTGACTTCTCATTGCATCCATAATGGCTAACACGGTCCAATACCCTACCACTACAAAACTGCCATGGAAACACTTTTTTCTAGATCACATGACATGATGTAAATGTTCAAATACCTATGCAAATGTGATGCGTCAAGAGCACTTGTGGTTGACCCAATACAAATGTCCTTGATCATTAATCTGTTGTCAACAACCGCTTGCAGAACAACAGATGTCCAGCATTTCCTGTTAACATAATCCTGATAATCATCACTTGGTGCAGAAACGGGGATATGTGAGCTGTTGGCTGCACCATATACCGGAGGTATTTTGTGTGCCTCATAACTGCCATGCAAAAAATGCTGTGCCTCTTCCACATCAGAGAAAGTATTATCTCATTAGTTTGGAGCATATGGCCTGACACACCCCATATACACACCTGTGAACAGTGATTTTGCTCACACCAAAAGTCTTGGCAACAACCCTGTAACACTGCACAGGGAGCCAGTTTATAAAGCTTGATGGCTATGTGCTTTTCAGTCGGGACTGGCTCCCTCCGGTATGCTAAGGCAAGAGACACAAGAGGGCCTATTTCGCTGCATAATTCCATGAATGTTTAACAGCTCATTCAAAAATATTGTACCCACAGTCCTCAGTAAAACCTCTGCAATGATTTCAAAGAAATCCTTAATACATGGCCTCTACCAAGTATATGGAGTTCGCCTTCCCTTTATTGTATTCACTTGCTCTCATTGCCTCCAATTACAAACTAACAAGGTGACTATAGACACAACTAAAAAAACAGAACCAACACCCATCATATTGGTTGTCATTTTTAATTTCAGGTGATAAAATCATTCAATGCAAACACAAGACAACACAAGACCTATTGCTCCCTCACCAAGGTTTTTCTCTCAATCAGCATTCAGCCAGAGTGTATACAGGCAATGCTAGGATCTGTATGGAATATGGGAATGAAGCACACCTGATGAAGGAAAGAAACTAATTAAAGCTGTAAAGGACTGCAAGTGGAGGAAAATAAAACAGGCAGTATTACATTGCAGTATTTACTGCTGCACTATTTTAATTATTTACTGTGTACAGGTATACAAATAATTACTTTATTTACATTTTATGGATTATAGTTTTTTTATTTTTATCTATTTTGATTCTGTACAATAACAATTTGCTCTAGAGTTGTTTAAAAGGAGCAAAGACTTTTTTCATGCGGCATGTGACAAAGAAATTGGCAATGGATATATTTTCATTTGGTTTAAAGGGATCAATGACAACAGTCAACTATAGAGTGGCTGCAGACATCCTGATACAAGTTCCTCTCCTGGCATTTAAAGCGAACATCTTCTCTCAATTTATTATGAAAACATTACAGAGAAACTACCCCAATTAAAAAAAAAAAAAAACATAAGTGGGATAAATTGATTTTGATTTTTATTTACAACAGACTGGCACCTTTTTAATAACAGGAACACAATCCAGTTTTATACCCCAGTCAAATAAAAAAGAAATCTCAATTAATCTCAAATTTCCATTTTTATGTCTCAAAATGAAATCACATTTTCATCACATTGTATATGGATAATATTTTATTGTAGCATCTCTGGCAATTCTCACCCCTATAAAGTGATGATAGAAATAATTCAGTGGCTAAGCAGAGCAGATTAAAAAAACAGGACTGATGATAAGCTGGTGTATCGCCACGACTGCTGAAGGCCTGTGCGTTGGAACTGGAGAGTCCTCTACAGGGCATCTTCAACCTGAGCCTGGAACAGGGGAGAGTCCCAAGGCTTTGGAAAACATTTTGTATAACCAGAGTACCAAAGGTATCACGTCCTAGTGAGCTGAATGACTTTCAACCTGTTGCTCTGACGTCACATGTGATGAAGACCATGGAGCGGCTGCTGGTTCACCACCTGAGGCCACAGGTCCGAAACGCCCTCGACCCTCTGCATTTCGCATACCAGGAGAAGGTGGGAGCGGAGGATGTCATCATCTATATGCTACACCAATCCCTCTCCCACCTGGACAGTGGCAGTGGTGCTGTAAGAATTATGTTTTTGGACTTCTCTAGCGCCTTCAACACCATTCAACCTCTGCTCCTTAGGGACAAGCTGACTGAGATGGGAGTAGACTCACACCTGGTGGCATGGATCGTGGCCTCTCTTACAGACAGACCTCAGTATGTGCGTCTTGGGAACTGCAGGTCTGACATTGTGGTCAGCAACACAGGATCGCCACAGGGGACTACTTTCTCCGGTCCTGTTCAGCCTATATACATCAGACTTCCAATATGATTCGGAGTCCTGCCACATGCAAAAGTTAACTGATGACACTGCTATGGTGGGCTGCATCAGGAGTGGGCAGGAGGAGGAGTACAGAAAGCTAATCAATAACTTTGTTAAATGGTGTGACTCAAACCACTTACACCTGAACACCAGCAAGACCAAGGAACTGGTGATGGATTTTAGGAGGCCCAGGCCCCCCATGGACCCCGTGATTATCAGAGGTAACTGTGTGTAGAGGGTACAGACCTATAAATAACTGGGATTGTAGCTGGATGACAAATTGGACTGGACTGCCAATACTGATGCACTGTGTAAGAATGGTCAGTAGTATAATGTCAGGCGGCTTCTGTCAAAATTTAATCCGAGTTTGATTGATGAGATTAAACCACGCCCCCTTTTAATCGAAGACCGGAAGTCCCGCCCCCACCCACCATCTGTTGTTAGTTGACCTTTGATGACCTTTCAGGAAGTACCCTCCCCACCACCGGTTGTTTTGTTGACCTTGGATGACCTTGATCCGGGCCCCTGTTGATTAATGACAGGAAGTCCCCACCCCCAACCACCGGTTGTTTGTTGACCTTTAGCCCAGCCATCTGTTTTCCCCAGGAAACTGTCAAGGGCAATTTGATGGATGCCCCCACCCTCCTTGAACCCCCCACCACGCCCCTGCTTGGCCACCTGCATTGCCCCATCTCACTAGGGCAAGTTCAGACATGCCCAAGGGCTGCCTAGGCCCCCTTGAACCCATCACCACCCCACCACTTCCCAGCCCCCCACCCCTCTTCCAAAGAGGTTCAGGCATGCTGCAGCCGGTCCCTGGACAAGTTCAGGCATGTTCCTATCCATACCCAGACTGAATGGCCTGCCTAAGCCTCACCGCAGCACATGATGTCTGGCCCCTCCACTTCCTGGGCCATTTTTCGAGGACATAACACACACACACACACACACACACACACACACATGCTCCGTTCCTGCCAATATTGCTTTGGGTAAGAATCCTTATATCTATGTAACAATTATTTTTAAAATATCTATCTATCTAATCGATGCTATATCATTTGTATGCCACTTTTATTTTTACCTAAGCCCACTTACAGATCAAGCCTTTTCACAGAACAACAGCCATCTCACAGACAGGCTCTGAGTTTAAAAAGCCTTTCAACATCGCACACAGAAAGACAAGCAGTCTCTGCGCAGCCCCGCAGGCACACTGAAATACAAGCTGTCCGGCTCTCAGATCAGACAGCCCCCGCGCTCGCGAAATGGTCAGGGCCGAAGCTCTACGCAGCCTCCGAAAAGATACGTAGCTGGTAAACTGCACCCTGTATGTCCCTGCAGCGCTGACGAGGATTGATTCAGACCCTACTGAAGCGTGCGCGATTGTCTTAACACAGATGCCAAAACCCCCCACCCCCCCGCCCGCTCAGCGCTGATTCAGTCCAGGAGCGTACATGCTTTTCATCAGCTGAACGTAAGCCCCCATCCCCATGCGCTTAGCACTCAGATACACAATTCAATCCCCCGACGCATGTTTCTTAAAAAGTTAAAGGCTTTCATGATAACGTGTAAAAAACGTGATAACTAGTTCGCTATAAGTCCTTTAAACATCACACAGTTAAATAAGATGCAGAAGTTCCATTTTAAAGCACATTGGAGCGTCTAAATGCTAAATGAATTAATATATTTATAATTTGTATTAAAATCGATCTAAAACCAACCCTTTTTCTACCCCTGTTAATCCTCCCTCATGAAGAAAGGCGTTTAGTTTTTTTCTAAAAGTTTGAATGCCTTAATCAGAGCGGATATCTCGGGCTGTGGTCTTTGGGGAATCGGTGGCACTTCCGCATCATAAACGGCCTGAGCCGCTGATGACCTTTAACCTCGGAGCAAAACAGAATGCGTCTGTTTAATCAAATCTACCAGTTACAACGGAATCTATTAATCAAATTCGGATAACCCTTAACTTTGTGACCGGAACAAAATTTTTGCAAAGGTGAAAAGGTCTTGCGGAGATACGTACAGATGTTTAAACAAATCTATTAACCAAATTCCTGACTTTTTTAGCGTCCGCCGAAAGTGGTGCCTAGACACCGGACAAAGGCCATTATACGGATGTCCGATTAAAATGATTGGGGCACATTCCAAAACACCCAGCTTTTTGGGTCTATAAAAGTGTTCAGACTGGTCCATTACTCAGCAGGCCGTTAATACTGAAAGAGGACACGAATCTCGTCGGAAACATCAAGGATCACGGTATGGCATATTTTTGATTATTATATGCGCCAAACAAGTATGTTTTTAGAAAACGGATGGATGAACCCTTATATTTTATTCTTACTATGAATAATTTCCAAGTTTATTCTCAAGTGCGTGCGCGTGCGCGACTCGTGTAACGCATGAGCGCGTATAATATAAGATGTAGCATTTATATCCATCTATCTGCGTGTACGACGATTAATGTACAAATTCATAGGACTGAAGCAAACAATATTAGCTTTTTCATACCGAAAAGGGCTTTACAATCAAGTAGTTTTGTCTCGGCGTCTGAAAATTCAAACAGAGCCTCTTCTCTGAGAATACTCAGGCATGGTTTAAAAGCGCAGGCCGGTTGTGTATCAGCGCTGGCGTAGTAAGAGGTCAGTATTCTGAACTACGTACAGAAGGGTCCCGTTTGTGAAATGCGTACTCTTTCGAATCGGGCTTACTGTAGCAGGGGAATGTCTGCACCAGGGTCCGCATGTTTTAAAAGTCTGGGATATCGAAACATTTTAACTTTATAAACTCTCATTTGTTACAACCGGTTGGAGACAGCCTCCAATGATGAACGGGATCCAGGAGCATATATCGAAGCGAATGCTTAATAGACATAAGGCAACTGTGTTTTCATTCATTTCGCTAAATGAAAAGTAATTATTTTAATACGGAATAGTAGCCCCACAAAGGCCGGGTGATTTTAGACGTGCGAGTAATATAATTAAGTTATTTTTAAAAGTAATCCCACACTGCACAAGAGACAGATTCCACGTGTGTTTTAGGATTTGCTGCGGTCAGTGATGATTTTAATTTTTCCTTAGCTCATTTCTATAACATAGGAGCCTTTTGACAAAGGAAAACTCTGTAAATACACTTGTGCATTAAAACGGAGATTTAAGAAAGCAGGTTTCTACCTTAAGACAGATTACTCACCTTAACCCAGTTTTGTACGTGCATGTAAAAGCACTCACTGTTGTTACACTAGCACAAAATTGATATTTTCTGTCTACTCAAAAACTAAAATTATTTCTATTAACACAGGTGATAACTGGAAAGCATTTTCACTATTTTTAATTAAAAGTTAAACAGAAAAGCTCAATTATGATTTTTGTTTTGTCATGCTAGGGTCCTAGGGTGACACTTGTGCCCTTTATACTCTCTTATGTAGACCTTAACACATATTCTTACCAAAATAGTTCATCACTTCCCAATTCCTGTAACTTCAGGTAATTAGACAGAGTGAGCTCCATAACAGGCAAGAGAAAAGTATTATAGGTCAGATACACAGAGCCATAAAACAAAAGCACTGAACGCCACACAACCTGGTATTGCTAGATGTATTTTGTTACCTGGAGAAAGAAGAAAAAAAAAAAAAAAACATTTTTAGTAGTCACGTAAAATGACCAGTTGCTTTAACATGAAAATAAAACATCTTTAGAAAATAAAGCATCTAAAAGCATCTTTGTAAAGGACCGATTTTAAAACATAAGAAAAATCCTTGTTTCCAAAAGAGTTCTGCCCATTTTTTCCAGCAGTTTTCTTGACTGATCTCATTTTAAATGATAATAGCCAGTATAAAGTCCGTAAAGGAACTGGGTAGGAACTGGAGACATCTGATATCTTCTAGCATATCTTTTTTGCGAACAGAGTTTTCATAACAGTTTTAATCGAGCCCTTAACGTTTTTTTTTGAAAGTAGACCACTATTACCAATATGTCCTTTTTAAAATTAATGATATACCATAGATGCATATTTTATTATAATTACTTAACTTTTATCAACTTTTATCTAACTCAATATTTATTTTTCTAGTATCAGAATGTAGTTCAAGTTATTTTGTTTTCGGTTCAATAGATGTATTTTTCATATTTGATTCTTTGTTTTTTCACATCTTTGCCCCTTTTTGTTACTTGCCCCTAGGGGCCATCCCACAGTTTGAGAACTACGGTTGTAGGGGATTATTTGTAAAACGCTCTGTGGCACTTCAAGCTAAATTAGATTTCCTTGGTTATTCAGCCGTTCATCGGTGTTCCATTTTGTTATAAATTGTATTTAGTCTCTCTTTATTTACTAAACATTTTATATTTTGAATAGAAAACAGTTATTTTGTTCAGGCTTTAATTTAAAACCGCATTTTCATCAACAGGCTATAATCACTTTGGTACTTAGGATGCTTTGTATAATACAAAGTTTTAGAAATTCTGTTAATGCTTGGTAATAGCCTTCCATTTTACATCAGTTATGAACCCCTGAAAATAAGAATGGTTATAGTAGGTTATAGGAGCCTGTACACTACAGGGCCGATGATTAGGCTTATACTGGACACGTTAGGCAAATCAGGATGGACATTTTTTAGTAAATAGTTACATAATATTATATGTGTTTTACAAGGATTAAAATTTTACTAAAACTTTGTGGTTTATTCTTTCTTTTAGTTAGTCCAGGTTACATAGGACAGCTATCATTGAAAACTGCTTTTCCCTCTGTTTGTGAAAAAGCACCCTTGGTTTTGGTAGCATTCAGGGTGAAGGGAATGTAAGTTTAAACTGTGATTCCAAGAGTCAACAAGTGTCTGCAAACGTCTTGAATACGAGTCAAAGGACCAGGGTTTGTGCAGGGATCATAGTCAGGGGCAGAGTTACGCTAGACATTATTATTCCAAAATGTAACATTGACTCGCCCATATCACAAATATAAGATAGTAAAACTAAAATTTACAAATACTAAGTCACAGAGGAGATTAAAAACATAATTAAGACCGGATCAACAAGGGATCACCCCAAAATCACAGCACACTACAACAGAACCTACGTTTTCTGAGGTATATTATCAGCTAAACTGTCATCTGTTTACCAGTTCCACGGGTTGCAAAGAGTTAGGGAAAAACGTTATTTAACATCTGCTAGTATGAGGCTGATTAACATGAGCGGTTATTGTTAGAATCTTATCTGGAACTAAAAGTCAGGTTTGTGTTCCTCCTGATTCAGGAAGAATATTAAATATTGGAGTTTAGAATATGAACTAGACTGGTAAGGACATTTATGCCTAAATAAATAAATAAAGTTAATTATGAAATAAATAATTACATGAAAAAGTGGATTTATAAAGGAGTTATTACAATTTGAAAAACTGCTGTGATGTATAAAAAACATTGATAGGTGACAAAACCAGCACGAAAAGAAACCTTTTGAAATAAATAAGCTTTTTTGACATGCGTAGTCTGGAATAGTCTGAATATGTCTTAAAGAGTTCATTTTTTAATAAAACAAAAGGCAAATTAAAAATAATAAATAGTAAACCCGAATAAAACACAGAAGTATCATTTAATGATATCAATTAGTGTTAAGTATTATCAAGCACCGGGATCTATTTATAAGGATTATTTAATTTAGTTATAAACAAAATGATTGGTTGCATTTTGCTTTGAAATTAACAATAGTTTGATACCGCTTTAAGAATTAGAATGCAAGACAAACCTATACACTTAATAACAAATATTGCGGATGCAATAGGAGTATCTCGGATCTCTGTTTTATTTTAACCTTTTGACAGGGAAGTATACCACCTATATTGAAAATGAACAGCGCCGACATGCTAACTAAATAGATATAATCGAAGATGTTTTAGAATATGGACCTGGGCACTAACCCATGATTCTGACCAACTAAAGGGTCTTTACTTAATTGTCGAACTTCCTGTGGGTGCTATGGATCTCGTAATGGAGAGTGCAAAAGATTCTAGAATCTTTACTCTGTAATGGTCCATATGACGGAGATCTAGCGCCTGTGTCCACAGTGTTAACCAGTCATAGGACATGATGTTCAAAATTCACCTAGGGTTTTTCAGAAGAGATAGGACAAGTGCGTGTGTGTTCTGTATTCTCTTTTCTGTATTAACTATTCACAATGACCATACTCCCGAGACCTTAGGTTTTTATGCAGAAGTACATTTCACAGACCCGAATAAGAGACATCCATCAAAATGTTCTTGACACAAAGGAGGCCCAATCAGGCCGGTGGGGTGGGAGTCTCTTTTCAAAGAGTCTTTGCCCCCAAGCGCCTGGATTTGTTGGGCTATAAAAAATTTTTCAACGACCCTCCATCCTTGGCGAAAGAAATTAGGGTTAGAATTTAAAAATCAAATGGTACTTTATTGGTCATTTTCAAAAACAATATTAAAATTGAAAGAGGTTTTACCAACCACTTCAAAACATATTACAACTTAACAGCGTGATTAAAAGCAGACAAAAACTGGTGATCTCACCGGTACATTCAGTTCAGACACTTCATCTGATTTTCCAGGACGTATACCCATAAAACCTTAAAGGTCCATCAGACCTATTAGGTCCATAAAATGGCGTTTAGAGAAAGTCTCAGCTATTTCAGGTATTTTTGAGTAAGAGTCAGCATCCATGTTATGAAAGGCTTGTACAATCAACTCCTGAATAGACTGTTCATTTTTCCAATCATCGACAGCACTTTGTACAAAGGCGTGAATCTGGTGAAAAGTAGAAAGATGTTGAAGCAGCACAGAGTATTTATGACTAGACTCCTGAGCCACGGTTTGTGGAAAACAGACAGCCGCTGTTGCTGAGCCGGTCAGTGTCAAACAGACACGTAGGCCGTGTCTGGCTGGGTTGGTCTATTAAACATCCCTGCCCGGTACTTTTTAGGTGCCTATGCGTTATTATATCCGGCAGAACTGTAATCAAACTCTTGAACAGCTATTGAGCCTTTCGAAATGTCTCAATCAGGGTCCGTCAGTTTGTTCAGGGGCCAGGTCTGCATAATCCCATCCTTGGGTGATATGTTCCAAACGGCTGGTGCCTGTACCAGGTCATCCACGGCCTGAATGGCTATCTCCTCACTCCCTGCTAGGAGCCCTGGAACATCATTAGCAGATACAAAAATGTCAGGTACTGCGCGGTTCTCCAGGAAACGATCCGACCAATACATATCACCATGGGTAGGTACCTGAGGCTCAGGATCCTAGATCTGGTCAGTTCAAGGCATAAGAAGGTCTGGCCAAGAAGATTGGTCTGGAGGTTAGCTGTTAGTCGTAGAGTACTCGGAGTCGGGCACGATAGCCTCAGGTCAAAACAGGCCATCGAGGTGGCCGTCTGGTCCTTAGACCATCATGCCTGATCAGGAGCATAGCCGAGAGATGTTGATTGTTAACCGTTCAAAACACGTTGTTGAAAAATTTTTATAGCCCAACAAATCCAGGCCGCTTGGGGGCAAAGACTCTTTGAAAAGAGACTCCCACCCCACCGGCCTGATTGGGCCTCCTTTGTGTCAAGAACATTTTGATGGATGTCTCTTATTCGGGTCTGTGAAATGTACTTCTGCATAAAAAAACCTAAGGTCTCGGGAGTATGGTCATTGTGAATAGTTAATACAGAAAAGAGAATACAGAACACACACGCACTTGTCCTATCTCTTCTGAAAAACCCTAGGTGAATTTTGAACATCATGTCCTATGACTGGTTAACACTGTGGACACAGGGCTAGATCTCCGTCATATGGACCATTACAGAGTAAAGATTCTAGAATCTTTTGCACTCTCCATTACGAGATCCATAGCACCCACAGGAAGTTCGACAATTAAGTAAAGACCCTTTAGTTGGTCAGAATCATGGGTTAGTGCCCAGGTCCATATTCTAAAACATCTTCGATTATATCTATTTAGTTAGCATGTCGGCGCTGTTCATTTTCAATATAGGTGGTATACTTCCCTGTCAAAAGGTTAAAATAAAACAGAGATCCGAGATACTCCTATTGCATCCGCAATATTTGTTATTAAGTGTATAGGTTTGTCTTGCATTCTAATTCTTAAAGCGGTATCAAACTATTGTTAATTTCAAAGCAAAATGCAACCAATCATTTTGTTTATAACTAAATTAAATAATCCTTATAAATAGATCCCGGTGCTTGATAATACTTAACACTAATTGATATCATTAAATGATACTTCTGTGTTTTATTCGGTTTACTATTTATTATTTTTAATTTGCCTTTTGTTTTATTAAAAATGAACTCTTTAAGACATATTCAGACTATTCCAGACTACGCATGTCAAAAAAGCTTATTTATTTCAAAAGGTTTCTTTTCGTGCTGGTTTTGTCACCTATCAATGTTTTTTATACATCACAGCAGTTTTTCAAATTGTAATAACTCCTTTATAAATCCACTTTTTCATGTAATTATTTATTTCATAATTAACTTTATTTATTTATTTAGGCATAAATGTCCTTACCAGTCTAGTTCATATTCTAAACTCCAATATTTAATATTCTTCCTGAATCAGGAGGAACACAAACCTGACTTTTAGTTCCAGATAAGATTCTAACAATAACCGCTCATGTTAATCAGCCTCATACTAGCAGATGTTAAATAACGTTTTTCCCTAACTCTTTGCAACCCGTGGAACTGGTAAACAGATGACAGTTTAGCTGATAATATACCTCAGAAAACGTAGGTTCTGTTGTAGTGTGCTGTGATTTTGGGGTGATCCCTTGTTGATCCGGTCTTAATTATGTTTTTAATCTCCTCTGTGACTTAGTATTTGTAAATTTTAGTTTTACTATCTTATATTTGTGATATGGGCGAGTCAATGTTACATTTTGGAATAATAATGTCTAGCGTAACTCTGCCCCTGACTATGATCCCTGCACAAACCCTGGTCCTTTGACTCGTATTCAAGACGTTTGCAGACACTTGTTGACTCTTGGAATCACAGTTTAAACTTACATTCCCTTCACCCTGAATGCTACCAAAACCAAGGGTGCTTTTTCACAAACAGAGGGAAAAGCAGTTTTCAATGATAGCTGTCCTATGTAACCTGGACTAACTAAAAGAAAGAATAAACCACAAAGTTTTAGTAAAATTTTAATCCTTGTAAAAACACATATAATATTATGTAACTATTTACTAAAAAAATTTCCATCCTGATTTGCCTAACGTGTCCAGTATAAGCCTAATCATCGGCCCTGTAGTGTACAGGCTCCTATAACCTACTATAACCATTCTTATTTTCAGGGGTTCATAACTGATGTAAAATGGAAGGCTATTACCAAGCATTAACAGAATTTCTAAAACTTTGTATTATACAAAGCATCCTAAGTACCAAAGTGATTATAGCCTGTTGATGAAAATGCGGTTTTAAATTAAAGCCTGAACAAAATAACTGTTTTCTATTCAAAATATAAAATGTTTAGTAAATAAAGAGAGACTAAATACAATTTATAACAAAAATGGAACACCGATGAACGGCTGAATAACCAAGGAAATCTAATTTAGCTTGAAGTGCCACAGAGCGTTTTACAAATAATCCCCTACAACCGTAGTTCTCAAACTGTGGGGATGGCCCCTAGGGGCAAGTAACAAAAAGGGGCAAAGATGTGAAAAAACAAAGAATCAAATATGAAAAATACATCTATTGAACCGAAAACAAAATAACTTGAACTACATTCTGATACTAGAAAAATAAATATTGAGTTAGATAAAAGTTGATAAAAGTTAAGTAATTATAATAAAATATGCATCTATGGTATATCATTAATTTTAAAAAAGGACATATTGGTAATAGTGGTCTACTTTCAAAAAAAAAAATAAAAAAAAAAACGTTAAGGGGCTCGATTAAAACTGTTATGAAAACTCTGTTCGCAAAAAAGATATGCTAGAAGATATCAGATGTCTCCAGTTCCTACCCAGTTCCTTTACGGACTTTATACTGGCTATTATCATTTAAAATGAGATCAGTCAAGAAAACTGCTGGAAAAAATGGGCAGAACTCTTTTGGAAACAAGGATTTTTCTTATGTTTTAAAATCGGTCCTTTACAAAGATGCTTTTAGATGCTTTATTTTCTAAAGATGTTTTATTTTCATGTTAAAGCAACTGGTCATTTTACGTGACTACTAAAAATGTTTTTTTTTTTTTTTTCTTCTTTCTCCAGGTAACAAAATACATCTAGCAATACCAGGTTGTGTGGCGTTCAGTGCTTTTGTTTTATGGCGCTGTGTATCTGACCTATAATACTTTTCTCTTGCCTGTTATGGAGCTCACTCTGTCTAATTACCTGAAGTTACAGGAATTGGGAAGTGATGAACTATTTTGGTAAGAATATGTGTTAAGGTCTACATAAGAGAGTATAAAGGGCACAAGTGTCACCCTAGGACCCTAGCATGACAAAACAAAAATCATAATTGAGCTTTTCTGTTTAACTTTTAATTAAAAATAGTGAAAATGCTTTCCAGTTATCACCTGTGTTAATAGAAATAATTTTAGTTTTTTTGAGTAGACAGAAAATATCAATTTTGTGCTAGTGTAACAACAGTGAGTGCTTTTACATGCACGTACAAAACTGGGTTAAGGTGAGTAATCTGTCTTAAGGTAGAAACCTGCTTTCTTAAATCTCCGTTTTAATGCACAAGTGTATTTACAGAGTTTTCCTTTGTCAAAAGGCTCCTATGTTATAGAAATGAGCTAAGGAAAAATTAAAATCATCACTGACCGCAGCAAATCCTAAAACACACGTGGAATCTGTCTCTTGTGCAGTGTGGGATTACTTTTAAAAATAACTTAATTATATTACTCGCGTCTAAAATCACCCGGCCTTTGTGGGGCTACTATTCCGTATTAAAATAATTACTTTTCATTTAGCGAAATGAATGAAAACACAGTTGCCTTATGTCTATTAAGCATTCGCTTCGATATATGCTCCTGGATCCCGTTCATCATTGGAGGCTGTCTCCAACCGGTTGTAACAAATGAGAGTTTATAAAGTTAAAATGTTTCGATATCCCAGACTTTTAAAACATGCGGACCCTGGTGCAGACATTCCCCTGCTACAGTAAGCCCGATTCGAAAGAGTACGCATTTCACAAACGGGACCCTTCTGTACGTAGTTCAGAATACTGACCTCTTACTACGCCAGCGCTGATACACAACCGGCCTGCGCTTTTAAACCATGCCTGAGTATTCTCAGAGAAGAGGCTCTGTTTGAATTTTCAGACGCCGAGACAAAAACTACTTGATTGTAAAGCCCTTTTCGGTATGAAAAAGCTAATATTGTTTGCTTCAGTCCTATGAATTTGTACATTAATCGTCGTACACGCAGATAGATGGATATAAATGCTACATCTTATATTATACGCGCTCATGCGTCTACACGAGTGCGCGCACGCACGCACGCACTTGAGAATAAACTTGGAAATTATTCATAGTAAGAATAAAATATAAGGGTTCATCCATCCGTTTTCTAAAACATACTTGTTTGGCGCATATAATAATCAAAAATATGCCATACCGTGATCCTTGATGTTTCCGACGAGATTCGTGTCCTCTTTCAGTATTAACGGCCTGCTGAGTAATGGACCAGTCTGAACACTTTTATAGACCCAAAAAGCTGGGTGTTTTGGAATGTGCCCCAATCATTTTAATCGGACATCCGTATAATGGCCTTTGTCCGGTGTCTAGGCACCACTTTCGGCGGACGCTAAAAAAGTCAGGAATTTGGTTAATAGATTTGTTTAAACATCTGTACGTATCTCCGCAAGACCTTTTCACCTTTGCAAAAATTTTGTTCCGGTCACAAAGTTAAGGGTTATCCGAATTTGATTAATAGATTCCGTTGTAACTGGTAGATTTGATTAAACAGACGCATTCTGTTTTGCTCCGAGGTTAAAGGTCATCAGCGGCTCAGGCCGTTTATGATGCGGAAGTGCCACCGATTCCCCAAAGACCACAGCCCGAGATATCCGCTCTGATTAAGGCATTCAAACTTTTAGAAAAAACTAAACGCCTTTCTTCATGAGGGAGGATTAACAGGGGTAGAAAAAGGGTTGGTTTTAGATCGATTTTAATACAAATTATAAATATATTAATTCATTTAGCATTTAGACGTCTCCAATGTGCTTTAAAAGGGAACCGCTGCATCTTATTTAACTGTGTGATGTTTAAAGGACTTATAGCGAACTAGTTATCACGTTTTTTACACGTTATCATGAAAGCCTTTAACTTTTTAAGAAACATGCGTCGGGGGATTGAATTGTGTATCTGAGTGCTAAGCGCATGGGGATGGGGGCTTACGTTCAGCTGATGAAAAGCATGTACGCTCCTGGACTGAATCAGCGCTGAGCGGGCGGGGAGGTGGGGTTTTGGCATCTGTGTTAAGACAATCGCGCACGCTTCAGTAGGGTCTGAATCAATCCTCGTCAGCGCTGCAGGGACATACAGGCTGCAGTTTACAGCTACGTATCTTTTCGGAGGCTGCGTAGAGCTTCGGCACTGACCACTTCGCGGGAGCGCGCAAGGGGGCTGTCTGATCTGAGAGCCGGACAGCTTGTATTTCAGTGTGCCTGCGGGGCTGCGCAGAGACTGCTTGTCTTTCTGTGTGCGATGTTGAAAGGCTTTTTTTAAACTCAGAGCCTGTCTGTGAGATGGCTGTTGTTCTGTGAAAAGGCTTGATCTGTAAGTGGGCTTAGGTAAAAATAAAAAGTGGCATACAAATGATATAGCATCGATTAGATAGATAGATATTTTAAAAATAATTGTTACATAGATATAAGGATTCTTACCCAAAGCAATATTGGCAGGAACGGAGCAGTGTGTGTGTGTGTGTGTGTGTGTGTGTGTGTATGTCCTCGAAAAATGGCCCAGGAAGTGGAGGGGCCAGACATCATGTGCTGCGGTGAGGCTTAGGCAGGCCATTCAGTCTGGGTATGGATAGGAACATGCCTGAACTTGTCCAGGGACCGGCTGCAGCATGCCTGAACCTGTCTTTGGAAGAGGGGTGGGGGGCTGGGAAGTGGTGGGGTGGTGATGGGTTCAAGGGGGGCCTAGGCAGCCCTTGGGCATGTCTGAACTTGCCCTAGTGAGATGGGGCAATGCAGGTGGCCAAGCAGGGGGGGGTGGTGGGGGTTCAAGGAGGGTGGGGGCATCCATCAAATTGCCCTTGACAGTTTCCTGGGGAAAACAGATGGCTGGGCTAAAGGTCAACAAACAACCGGTGGTTGGGGTGGGGACTTCCTGTCATTAATCAACAGGGGCCCGGATCAAGGTCATCCAAGGTCAACAAAACAACCGGTGGTGGGGAGGGACTTCCTGAAAGGTCAACAAAGGTCAACTAACAACAGATGGTGGGTGGGGCGGACTTCCGGTCTTCGATTAAAAGGGGCGTGGTTTAATCTCATCAATCAAACTCGGATTAAATTTTGACAGAAGCCGCCTGACATTATACTACTATGTGGACAGAAAGGCAGCAAACAGATGGTACACTGTAATGAAAGTGGAGTGGGGAAAATGAAGACCAAGGTCAAAGATTAAATACTGGCAGTTTATACAAGAGCAAGTTTCATCTGCAAGATACCTTAGAACTAAAAAAAAGTGTGGAAAAGGAATATGACAGTATCTGGGGAAACCAAAACAAGCCCATGTAATGGTTGTTCATTTGGCTGTTCTTTTGTTTTTAGTTTTTTTCCTAGTATTTCTCCCACCCATAGGGATATGCTCCTCCTTCCTGTCTGCTTGATGCTTACAGTTTCTGAAATGCTCCATTATGAGTATGTGTGTCTCTTAAGATGCTGAAATTGTAGCATTTCAAGATTACAATGCCAAAAAGGACCAGGTGCTCCTTACCCTTGATCCGTAGCACACAAAGGAAGCAAACATAGATTAGTTGTACTTTTCAAAACTTAGTATTAAAATATTAATGATTTCCAGAAATAGTAAAATAAGAAACTCCATTAAGTTAATGCTGAGCATAAACAAAGACAAAGTTAGCAGATACTGTAGCCAATCTAGACTACTGCTGCCCAAGCTATTTTCCTTTGCAAATCAATAATGAAGGCACATATTGGATAGGAAGCATTTTTAATGTGCAAGACTGACGCTGCTGTTTCTTAAAGCTCACATTTAAAAAAAGAACAAATAGTCATATAGCTTTTACCTGTAAAAGGCTTATGCTACATGAGATGAATAGCAGAAAAACCTACTGAGCAAATACATAACCTTAAGAAAACCAATAGCAACATACTTTGGCAGATTCTTTGACTAGCACACCATTATGAAAGGCAGTAGCAAACAGAGCAGCTTGTCTTAGAAGGGTAGGTATAGTGTGAAATGTTAAAATATCTGTTTTGTGAATGCTGTATTGAATCTCATATACTATACATTGTTTATTTGTAGATTAAAGACCAATAAAATACAGCCAGATTTATGAAAAATCAAATAAAATATTTATGCAATATCCTGTAGTGAATAGCACAATTCCCAAACTTCTATGGCTGTATATTGATGGGCTCACATTTTTTTCTTCTTTCAGCTGTTCCAGTTAGGGGTTGCCTCTGGCCTAGCAGCTTTATCCTTAGCATCCTTTTCCCAATATACCCAGCATCTCTTCTCTGCACATGTCCAAACAAACGAATCTCGCCTCTCTGACTTAATTTCCAAACCGTCCAACCTGAGCTGACCCTCTAATGTACTTGTTCCTAATCCTATCCATTTTAGTCACACCCAGTGCAAATCTTAGCATCTTTAACCCTGCTACCTCCAGCTCTGTCTCCTGCTTTCTGGTCAGTGCCACCGTCTCCAACCCATATAACATAGCTGGTCTCACTACCATCCTGTAGACCTTCCCTTTCAATGTTCCTAACACACTAAAAAACTATTTTCACTGTGTGTGTTGCAGCTGGCCAAAGCATTGGCTCAGTACATTACTACACACACAGCCATACAAGTATCTCATCAATAAGTGGAGACTTCCTCCAAGACTTGGTTGTTGATGGAATCTTACTGCACACTCTAACCGGCCTTTCCAGTTTACACAGCATCTTTCTATAATGAAAGCAAACCTAGTATGTTTCAAAAGAACAGAGTCATAGTAGACTCCTTCACAAGTATTTTCTTACAATTGAAAGCCAGGGAGGTTGTGTGACCTGTTCACAGCTACACATTAATTTAATTGGCAGTACTGTATTGTACTTCAGTGCCTTAGCCATTAGGCAACATTGTCAGCCGGGGGACAATAGCCTTATCATAAGCATGCTTGTATGGACTCATGCAGACTGATGACATTCTCCCCGATAGAAACTACTTAAGTGTGCACAGGTACAATAAAAGGGCTCAGGCACATTCATGTAAGACAAAGGCTGCATCTCAGTCTTTGCCTGGACTCTTATAAAGTCACTTAACCTGCTTTCCTCTGTTAAAAAAAGGTGTAAATGTTTTACTATAGCTCTGTATTTGTAATGTTTTTGTGGTAATGTTTACTACAGAAAAAAATCACAGTAGAAACTAAAGAATTATTTTGGTTGTTTGGCCAATTTATGCCACCGGAAAGGTTTCACTTTGAGGAGAATAGGCTGTCTGGGGATGCTGAGTACTGAGTGGCACACTAATGTATGTTTAGGGCTGTACACAACAGTGATATGACTTTAAATTGGGATATATGTAAAAGGGTGTAGTGTTGTCATTACTGCAGATAAGGGGCACGCTTTACTGATGCAGTATGAATTTTGCTTATATGTGTTCCCCTTGTGTGCATTTCAACCATTTCCACACAACAGTCGAATTGTTTTCATCATGTTAAAGTTCCTTGGAGAAATATATTGAAATAGTGGTGAATTCTGCTTTGTAACAGCTTGTGGTGATTGCTTGTGGAGCTGCCTTGTTCTCCCCATGTCCATATTAGTTTACTCAGTTTTTTTCACACATTTCTCATGCACACATGCTAGGTTACATAGTAACTATAAATTGGGGTGCTGTGGGCATGTGCTAATAAGTGTGCCCTGCCAAAAACTGCTAGCTCATTTGGAGATGGTTGATGCCTTGCACCCAGTGCTATGCAAACAGGCCTTGAGCTATAATGAACCTTAGATTAAATATATTTTAAAAATAGGCCATTGAGGTTGGGGTTTCTCTATCATACTGTATATTATACACTGATAAATGATATGGTAAATCACATTTATGAAGTGAATTTTGCACTTTTGATGGGTGCATAAAAATAATAATAAATGTTATTTATATAGTGCTTATATATATATATATATATATATATATATATATATATATATATATATATATATATATAAGCACTATATAATTCTAATATACTATACTAATTCTCCAACTTCACGTGTAGGTAGAAGGCTGAAATTTGGCAGGCTCATTCCTTACAGCTTACTTACAAAAGTTAAGCAGGTTTCATTTCGAAATTCTATGCGTAACGGTCATAACGGTTGACAACGTTCGCCATGTTGAACTTTCTTATTTATGGCCCCATTTTCACGAAATTTGGTAGGTGGCTTCCCTGTGCTAACCAAAACTGATGTACGTACATATTTTGGTGGTATGACGCCACTGTCGGCTGCCATATTGAACTTTCCAATGTCACTAATTCTCCAACTTCCCGTGTAGGTAGAAGGCTGAAATTTGGCAGGCTCATTCCTTACAGATTACTTACAAAAGTTAAGCAGGTTTCATTTCGAAATTGTACGCGTAACGGTCATAACAGTCGACAACATCCGCCATGTTGAACTTTCTTATTTATGGCCCCATCTTCACGAAATTTGGTAGGCGGCTTCCCTGCGCTAACCGAAACCAATGCATTACTTATTTTGGTGGTATGATGCCACTGTCGGCCGCCATATTGAACTTTTCAACGGTCTTTGTTACTTATGGGCCCATCTTCAAGAAATTTGGTACACGGGTTCCCAACGCTAACTGAATCCTACTTACGTACATATATACGTCCATAGCCTGCAGCTTGGTCACCGTGTGAGGCGGCGTTGGGTCCCTAAATAAGGCTGTCTGTCGCTCCAGTCTCTACCTTTCGACAACCGCCAATGCCTCTTAAACATCTTAGATTGACAGGTGACGATTTCAGTAGTGGACACTTTGATGTTTATGAATGTTTAAACTCTCAAAAGCTGGATGTGAAGTTATCGATGAAACCAGTTGGTCATATTACAACCGGAGGGCCTAACTCACAATGTGGTATACAAAGAGATCCTTAACAAATAATTATTGGTATATTTTCCCTCAGTTTAAAAAGTTTTAATTTTCTTCTTAATAAAAATTTTAAGGCAGTACTTCACATCAATGTGTAAAAATCCATTAAAACAGTAAATGTAAACACCATCTAACAGACTCAACACAGTACTGTATATTCCATTAAGCTCACAGGAAACACAAATGTCAGGTATGTATCCGCTGTATCTACTTAATTTGCTATTTTGGTCATAAAAAAAATAAAAAATAAGCAAACATGCAAAGAAACCAATATGAGACTGAACAAATAATCTGAATTTTAATCTTGTTTAAACAGTTTGAACTTGGAAGTGCTAAAAATAAAAAAGGCACACAATAAGGAAATCTAGGTTCACGTCCCAAGATCTCCATGTCTGCCCGAGTTTCCTTGAACAGTTCAAAGACATGCAGGTTAGGTACATTGGTGATACTAAATTGGCTCTGGTGTGTGATTGGTGTGTAAGTGTGTGTGTGTTTGCCCTGCAATAGACTGGTGCCCTGTCCAGGGGATTGTTCCTGCCTTGTGCCCTGTGCTAGCTGGAGCAGGCTCCAGCACCCCCAGGATTAAGTGGGTTAGAAAATGAGTGACTTATTTAATTTACAATGTCAACTGAAGTTCCTTAAATTTTCATTTCCAAATGTCTGCACAACCACAGCAAAACAGAGCATCCTGAGAGCATGACACTCAAAAATATCCAACCACAGCTAAACACTGTGAACCTGCAAATATTCACAAATAACTTCCAACTTCAACAGCCACTGTCCTAAAACCCTCCTCATCAAGCTCAAAGGTTAGGTATACTCAACAGGTCCAGAGAAATTTTAAGGCAACTCTTACCTCAGTCCCGGAATGTCCAGTAAGTTTGTCATTCCTGTCCAGTTGATTTCAAGCCTCTAAAATGAGTGAAATAAATAAATAGAGATGATTATGTGGCCATAATTCACGACAGGAATGCAGAACAACAAAAGGGAGGCACTTACAGGTCTCTGAATAAAAAACATGGTAATGGCACCAAAGAAAGGTGGGTTGCTAATCATGGGTTCCAATATGACACGCAACATCCCATGCAACTGTGAGGATAAAAAAAAAAAAAAAGTACCAATTACTACAACATCTTTTTTTTTTTTTTGACCTGTGTACAGTCTTGAAAAATGTGTGCTTTTGCTCACCTGGATTCCCTTCACTCCAGCTTTGATCAAGTATTTCTTTACTTCCACATTGATTTCAACATCTCCAACATAGCTGTGGAACATTACATGCACGCCATGAGTGAACTGATCTTAATAGGAAGCAAGGCTGAGCAGACACATGACACTGGAAGGTGAACAGTCCTATTGTGACAGTACTTCAATACATCCCCCTCATCTACTGACAACCAGGCCCCCAGAGATCAACCAATAAAAACATTGCTCACTTTAACATTTCTTATCCTCAGCCCTTCTAATGAAGTTCTTCATTCATAATTACCTGATATAGACGTCAAGCAGGACCTGATGCTTGTTCATCTCTGTGTGGGCCTTCACTCCGATCACTCGGATAGGCTACAAAATGGAAAGGCAGTTGGTCAGGTAAATATAAGCAAGTTTAACGAGACAAGAGAAGCCCAAATCCAATTTACTCAAAAACAGTGTGTAAAAAAAGTTTACTTTACTGTACTTTTTATTCAGTTCAATAATTTTTTTTTATCTGCTTTTCCAGTTCAGATTCACAAGGAGCCAGTGCCCATCCAACAGGTACCAACCCTGAACTGGGCCATAGTTTATTCATATTTATCTTCACAATTGCAGTCTTAACCCACAAAATGTTAGAACACACGCACAACATTTCTTAAAACTCATTATTCTGTGTATGAGGAGTATTATACGGTTAACAAAATGGAGTCAGGCAGTGGTGAGTCATCAGCCTCCCACAAGAATTAAAGAATGACTAAAAAAGTGCTAATAATCCATATGCTGGGTAATTGTACATTCTAGAAAGTACAATTATAAGTAACCTGTTTAAAAAGCAAGTTGAAGCAAAATATACTAGCCCCACAATCATGTTTGATTTTATCAAGATAGAATGTTTAATGTAAAAAATTATGAATCCCTGTGGGGTCGACATGGACACAGCCAGAAAATCCATTTAGCAGCAAACACCTTACAAATGGCACATCATTTTTAAGAAGTATTACTTATGAGCTAAATAGAAACCACTAATGCAGAGATCAATTTCTTGACAATAAATGGAAAAATAAAGGGTTCTGGAAAAATACCAAAATTATTTGTGAAAAATATTTTCTCGTGAGGCATTAGGAAAGTTAGTCAATTGAAAATGCAAGAATATCTTCTTTCAACATTGCATTTTTTAAAGATGGAGACATAACTGAAAATCATTCTGTCTTCAGAAAACCTAAAAAATATTAATATAACCTCAGGTCACAAACAGTACAAAAAAGATTTTACTTGGCCAATTTTTTTTAACATTATTACTTGAGCTGGACAAGCTATTTTTATTCAACACATAACAAGCCAACGTTCATGTTGGATAAAAAATAGATATATCTTGTATGCAATCTAGCAGTTTGTGCTTACTCTGGACTCTTCTGGTCTCTCCTTCTTTATCTCTTCCTGTGTGTTCACACACACACACAAAATTACCTTTATATAAAATATGTACTTAAATTAAGGTGAAATCTTGATACTGTAGGTCCACATGTTACAAATTTCAAAAAATAATTATGGGGTCTACTTGATTTTTTTCAGATGACCACACACATATATGGTACATGTAATATTTAGAAAGGATGTGCATCACATTTATATCAACAAATAAATTACCTTTATTAAGACATGTTGCATTCAAATTACTATTTATTTAAAGATATGCAGTTTTGAATATATTGCATGATGTTTTTCTGTTTATATTTCAATATTATGTTTTGTGTTTGTTATATTTCATTTTTTTGCAATATATTTCTAATTAATTGTACAACACACTGTATTCTTAATTGGAAGTATGCATAATACCCACAATAGAAATACATACAGTGCATCCGGAAAGTATTCACAGCGCATCACTTTTTCCACATTTTGTTATGTTACAGTCTTATTCCAATATGGATTACATTCATTTTTTTCCTCAGAATTCTACATACAATACCCCATAATGACAATGTGAAAAAAGTTTACTTGAGGTTTTTGCAAATTTATTAAAAATAAAAAAACTGAGAAATCACATGTACATAAGTATTCACAGCGTTTGTTCAATACTTTGTCGATGCACCTTTGGCAGCAATCAAAGCCTCAAGTATTGTTGAATATGATGCCACAAACTTGGCACACCTATCCTTGGCCAGTTTCGCCCATTCCTCTTTGCAGCACCTCTCAAGTTCCATCAGGTTGGATGGGAAGCATCGGTGCACAGCCATTTTAAGATCTCTCCAGAGATGTTCAGTCAGATTCAAGTCTGGGCCACTCAAGGACATTCACAAAGTTGTCCAGAAGCCACTCCTTTGATATCTTGGCTCTGTGCTTAGGGTCGTTGTCCTGCTGAAAGATGAACCGTCGCCCCAGTCTGAGGTCAAGAGCGCTCTGGAGCAGGTTTTCATTCAGGATGTCTCTGTACATTGCTGCAGTCATCTTTCCCTTTATCCTGACTAGTCTCCCAGTTCCTGCCACTGAAAAACATCCCCACAGCATGATGCTGCCAACACCATGCTTCACTGTAGGGATGGTATTGGCCTGGTGATGAGCGGTGCCTGGTTGCCTCCAAACGTGATGCCTGGCATTCACACCAAAGAGTTCAATCTTTGTCTCATCAGACCAGAGAATTTTGTTTCTCATGGTCTGAGAGTCCTTCAGGTGCCTTTTGGCACACTCCAGGCAGGCTGCCATGTGCCTTTTACCAAAGAGTGGCTTCTGTCTGGCCACACTACCATACAGGCCTGATTGGTGCATTGCTGCAGAGATGGTTGTCCTTCTGGAAGGTTCTCCTACCTCCACAGAGGACCTCTGGAGCTCTGAGAGTGACCATCAGGTTCTTGGTCACCTCCCTGACTAAGGCCCTTCTCCCCCAATCGCTCAGTTTAGATGGCTGGCCAGCTCTAGGAAGAGTCCTGGTGGTTTTGAACTTGTTCCACTTACGGATGATGGGAGGCCACTGTGCTCATTGGATTCTTCAAAGCAGCAGAAATTTTTCTGTAACCTTCCCCAGATTTGTGCCTCGAGATAATCCTGTCTTGGAGGTCTACAAATAATTTTCATGCTTGGTTTGTGCTCTGACATGAACTGTCAACTGTGGGACCTTATATAGACAGGTATGTGCCTTTCCAAATCATGTCCAATCAACTGAATTTACCACAGGTAGACTCCAATTAAGCTGCAGAAACATCTCAAGGATGATCAGGGGAAACAGGATGTACCGGAGCTCAATTTTGAGTTTCATGACAAAGGCTGTGAATACTTATGTACATGTGATTACATGTGAAACCTCAAGTAAACTTTTTTCACTTTGTCATTATGGGGTGATGTGTGTAGAATTCTGAGGAAAAAAATTAATTTAATCCATTTTGGAATAAGGCTGTAACATAACAAAATGTGGAAAAAGTGATGCGCTGTGAATACTTTCTGGATGCACTGTAATTATTTATTTGCAAAGGTACTGTTTTAATATGTTAAAAGAGGAGATAAGAAGGTAATCAATACATTATTCACTATCAAATTAGATAGAGTTGAAATAATTTTTCTTTATATAATCTCAAAACACTGAATTTATCCTTTGACAAAATTATAATGCTTGTAATAATACTAAAAGAATACTGATGTGTAACTTTAAATTGTCTTTCATCTTGGTTTTGTGAACTTTTCTGCAGTGGATGGAACGGATATGAATTATCAGAAATTTCCACACAGCACTCTGACCACAGCTTCTTCAACATTTACCATGTAAATGGATTGGTAATAGGTTATTATTTGAAGGAGATGGGGAGCAGTTTTTTTTTTTTTTATTATTTATTTAAGCAGCACTTTATTAATAACACTGTCATGGAGTGTTGATTGGTGCATTCAGGTAAATCTGTAGAGCATTTGACTTCCCTTGAAGGCAGGGTTCCCACTCTTTTTAAAATATTTTTCAAGACGCTTTCCAAGTAAACACATTAACAAGTACAGGCTTTATAAGCCTCACTCTATTTTATGTATCATATCTTAAAATACAGTATAGAAATATCAAATGAAAGCAAATGTTAATCTTCATTAACATATAAACAGTTTAATAACTACTTTTCTAATTAGGCTCTTATCAGCAATTGACTACCTTTGCAAAATTTAGTCAGCACAATTTAGTGTCTTTTCAACAAAAAATGTAATTTTCTTTCTTAACTCCAACAGGTTTAGCAAAAGAAAATTAAATATACTGTATGTTGTCTCCACAGCAAATACTCTTAACTTAAAAATGTCAACCTTTTTATAACAAAATCATAAAACTATAACTCCTTATTTCTTATACCTTTTAAACATTTCTGAATTTCAGTAAAGAAGTAAACAAAACCTTGTCCCAAAATGTCATGGTCTACTGTGTTTGAATTGTATTTTGCAATGCAGAGATGGGCTCTGGACTATAGGAGTCTTCTTGTGGTAGACCACCTGGATACACAGCAGTTTGCCTGCCGGAAAAAGACTGGCTTATTTTTACCTACACAAAGCTTGCAGCACTTTGAGAATTATGCATTTTCATTTCTCCAGTGTTTTCAATACCATCCAGCCATCCCTGTTAAAGGGTAAACTTAGAGATATGCAGGCGGATGAGCCTATGGTGCCATGGACAATGGATTCCTTGTCAGAGTGCACTTTGTGAGACTCAATGATTGTTTTTCTGATAAGGATGTGAGCAACACTGGAGCACCACAAGGAACAGTTCTTTTTCTCTTCAATCTGTACACCTCCGACTATAAATATTAACACTACTTGCAGAAATTCTCAGATGATTCTGTACTTATGGGGTATATTAATAAGGGGGATGAGACAGAGTATAGGGGTCTGGTGGAGAATTTTGTTTCTTGGTGCAAAGAGAATGAATCCTAACATCAGTCAAAACAAAATACTAGTTATTGACTTTCTCCACACCAAAGATCCTATATGTCTGGTCACTATTCAGGGAGAAGATGAGGTGGTCAGCTCCTACAATTACTTGGAGGTCCACATTCTCTCCTTTTCTCCTCAGCTGGTGTAGGGTGTGTCCCATAACTGAGCCTGCCCTTTTAATTATCTAGTTAATTTGGTGGGCCTCTCCTGATGTGAAGTTACCAACCCAGCACACCAGCTAGTTAAAGGTAAACAGATACTGAATAATACAACCATACTGTCATATTGCTGGATGTGCGCTATCTTCAAGTAGGGTGACCTCTGATTGTATGGAACACAGACAGACACTTCTTCACTTGTAAATATATATTTTTGTATTTTTGATTTATTTGCACAAAATATTTTGCTGTGTCAGCCAAAACGTGTGCAGAAGCAATTAGATTTATATTTTATCTCTATATATAATCTTCATTTGGATCTTGATCTTTGTTTGTCCGCGAATGAATTAGAAGCACTAGATGGCAGTAGAGAGACAGCTAAAACATAGGCATTGCATTAAGAATCTCCTCCAGGCTTATACTACTGAAGGCTGTAGTACTCCAGTCAC